>NW_013667136.1:129035-136071 GCF_000517525.1 Limulus polyphemus
CCGTAATTTTGGTAGATCCTATGTTTCCGTAATTTTGGTAGATCCTATGTTTCCGTAATTTTGGTAGATCCTATGTTTCCGTAATTTTGGTAGATCCTATGTTTCCTTAATTTTGGTAGATCCTATGTTTCCTTAATTTTGGTAGATCCTATGTATCGTAATTTTGGTATATCACATGTTTCGTTTCAGTCGCTCATAGTCATTGATTTTTTTTAAGAGTCGATGGAGTATTTCCTTAAAAAAATATAAGAAATAATAATTTACTAGAAAGTTCCATCAGAAGCCCTCGTAAGATGGCACACTGAGCATTAAACAGTCTTCATCTAAAAAAAAAAGATCGTTTGTATATTCATCATATTAAACAAAATACATTATCTAAATTATCATTTTGCTAACTGTTCTTAGGATATAAACTTCTACTCAGTGTCATTTGTATTTATTTTTAGCAACTATTTTAGACATAAAGGCAGAAATGTAATATTATAATAACGCTGGTAAAAGTGCATTTATTTGAAGTTACTTGAAAAATTACTTTTTGTCGTAAGATGCAACATAGGAATAAAATAGTTGAACTATCAGTTTCGCGTGACAAGGAATAGAAGAGAAGCAATACACCTATTAATCTACAAATTAAAAATAAAGAATATTTAATCAGTTTTTATACAACTTAGTATTTTTAGTGTTACAGCTTAAGTTGAAATAAATGAGACTATAGATTAACCAAAGTGCGGTGAGTCAACCACACTTAAAGAGAGCTATATATGTGATTGATCATTATGCACTGTTCAATCCATAGGCACGTTCTTAGTTTTCATAGGGCCAACAAAAAGTTGTAATGAATAAGCCCCGCCCCTCCAGTAGCTCTGCGGTAAGTTTGAGGGCTTATAAGCTAAAATTCGAAGTATTATCCCTGCGGTGTGCACGGCACGGAGAACTCATTGTGCAGCTTTGTGCTTAACATTAAGTGAACAAAAGATAATTAACAGGAAGCTTTAAAGTTGTATGGCCGTTTCCATAATTCTATTTTAATCGCAGATCCAATTTGAAAATATTACATGCCTAGCATTCCCGTGTTCTAAGTCTTCCCTACGGCGAAAAAGAAATCAGAAGAAAACGCAATTTTGTACTGTTAAAAATTTCGCCATAAAATAACAGTGAATGGTATTGGAAAAAAGTTTTCAGTATTCTTGATCGTATTTGTACTCACCCGTATTCAGAAATATCTGTTACAAAACTATCATTGTAACCGTATTTTAACACATGTTTTACGCAATACACTAAACAATGATGTCTCATTTCGACCTAATGCATAACTGGTGCAGAATGCGTTGCCACATCTGAACTAACTTGTGCATTGTAATTTTATTTGGAGGTACATTAGGGGTACTGCAAATACCTTAAAATTGCATCCATAGCACCAGACAAATTTCTGAATGTAATAGCCAAGCTGTCACAATGGTTCCAACTGTGCAGATAAGTGATGAATTATATTATCACAATTAAATGTTTCGTTTTTCAAGTGAATGAACAATTTACCCACATCCTGTTTTCTATTCACAAACATAAGGTGCTGTTGAGGATTGTTCTACAGGCTTCACATACATTTATTGATTTGTTTACAAGTTTTATAGCCTTGTTTTAGTTTTCTTTCCCTTGTGTTTTTCATCAGCTTGGGCTTATAGAGAATACAAACTTAAAATGATGTGTCTGAGGATGACGTAACAATTATCACCAAATACAAATAAGTAAATCTGAAAATTACTGCAAGTTTCGAGAGTGTTAAAAGCAACATACCTGTAAAAGTGCTATGTTGGGCTTTTAACGAAACATTGAATAAAGATTTAGAATGCATATGTTAACATACTTATAAAACTATATTTATATAAACAATGTGCAAGAAAACCTAAATGTCTAGAAGTACAAAATATGAAGTTACTCTTTATGCACCTTTCAACAAATCTATTTACAATATGTGCATAAATCACCAAATTATGCTTTATTACTCATTATGAAAATATAATTATGCTGTCTATACCCTATAATTACACTATGTCAAGTGACTCAATGAAACATCCATACAGAAACTTTTCGTATAACCTAGCACTGATTGTTAGCACAAGTGTCAAAATACCAATATTATATTAATATCATATCCAATACTTGAACACAGGAACAAAATTAGTTTTATTTTCTACTTTGATACTTTTATGTTGTTAATCAAGTAAGTTATGTGGAATCTGTAATGTTTTAGCAACATGAAATATATAAAAGTTAAAACATCCAATGATCTTTGCAAATAAGTAAATAAATATGTTGTCTTTAAACATAGAAAAAATATATGTAGAACAAAATTAAATGTCAAGTAATAGTTAAAACGTCTTAAAAATACATGTGATATAAAATGAATTAACAATGATTTGCATAAATTAAAAGGTATTTTTCAAAGTATGGTCAAAGCTAACATCTTTTTATTAATGTAACAACAATATCATTTACTTTACAAACATTGCTACCGAACATTGAACTTGTATTTTAAAACGCTATCTTTTTAAATAACAGAGTTTGCAGCAATATCTTAAAAATTAAATTGGTAAAAAATAAATATTATTTGAAAGAAAAAATATGGATTACAAAGAGATTAATTTTTGTGCTTCGGAATAGAACGTAGGGAATGAATTGAAGGGAAATTTTAAAGTTGTTCGATGTACTTTTACCTGGACGAACCAATAGTAAACCACTTTGTTAATCCTTCCAGTTACTTGTTATTTGACAAGTTACTAGTTCGTCAGATGTCTTAGAGAAAAAAACATTACCAATTAATACATTAATGGGATATAAATACAGGAAAATATAAAGTAAGCCAATGTTTCGAACTTATGCAGGATTATTGATGTCTCCTAATCTGCACATATTCAAATTACAGTTGATGAATCTTGTGCTAAAAACTGATCCAACAGATGCATAAGTAAAGACTTACAAACGAAACTTTCTTCAGCAATCTAGCATTGAGCTTCCTATGTATATCTGATAAAAAAATAAGTTGTCGTATAAGAAAAGGAAGACTGAAAGCAGTAGTGAAAGTACTGATAACGGTAGCTTGATTATAGGCTAGAACCTCGTTACCACACTTGAATAATTTCGAAGCGAAAGTTTAAAATACTTAGCCCTAAGGCCATCTTCGTGGGCCTTGTTATTGAAGAACTAACGACCGGATTGTTTGGATTCAGTTGAACATAATGCTCCAACTCACTCTCACATTATAGGGCCAAAATTCTCATAGAATATGTGTAGCATAGCATAAGAATAACCAACATAACTCCCTCCACTAATGTACACTGAAATTATATGTTAGACCTGCTGCAACAATTCGAATAGAAACCTGTCTGATAACAACCAGATGAATCTTATAGAGCCATATTCAACTCTGTGTTCTGTTATCATTGTAGAACCGCAGAATAATATTACTTTGTAAGCTTACTGTATACGGTATAAACATCTGAATGTGGTTACGTCAAGTTGTTTAAAAAAGGAATGGTGCAATACGATTGAATTAAGTATTGTAATGTACGTTTAGAAAGGAAAAAAATACACGTTAAATTAATTGTATAAACCATATAGAAGCGTAGACCATTTTTTACGAGAAAAAAGTCTAGCAGATTCCATTGTTATGTTAATATGTGTTTCATTCATATTTTAGTTAAAAGTTTGAGAAACATTGTTGTCTTGTTGAAAGTTAGTATATCTGTGTTTAAGAAAGGAAGCATGGTTAAATACTTTGACTTACAATACAATAATTATAATAATAATTATTATTACATTAAAACATAATAATTATGTTTATTCAGTAACTTTCAAAAAGTAAACGCAAAAGCCGAGTGTTTAATGAGATTACATGAGCCCTTTATTCTTAAAAAAGTTTATTATTTGATTTCTTGTCAACGTAACCCAGGAACGGTTTAACAATCATCAAGTTTGTCGTTTATTGTGAAGGTTAAATTACCACCTAACGTGAGACAGGATCAACACCTTATTAAAGTAGGGGAAACTATTGTTAAAGTTAGATTATCGTGTAACATAGCAAAGGTCCAACAGTAAACCAACAATGGAACAACGGTCGTTTAATTAACGTATAAGGTGATTATTGTTGAGATTTACATTATCTCGTAAAGTAAGAAAAGTCCAACAATCATCATTTTATTTAAGCATGGCGTCTATTAGGAAGTGACACGAAATAGTCCAACATTCACCTCTCTGTGTTTGGAAAATTCAGAAAAATATCAACTCGAAATGTGTTATATGCATCAAAATTTTACTTAACTTTTCATATGAAGATCAAACGCAGGATTTTTCTGTCGGTTAAAAAAACAATGTTCTGCCGAACTGAAAGTCTGAAAAATTACAATGCATATCGCTTGATAAGTATTATATCTGTTTCTTTTATATAGAGAGCTTTGTATTCATTAGAGATTTTAACAGTCGGTTTATATGGAAATTTATAGCTATTGACAATACATAGCTATCGAGATCCAATGAAAAAAAAGAAAAAGAAATAGGAAGGTTTAATCGGCTGGTTTAGAAGTTTGAGAGGACCTTCTCCAAAGCACAATGAAGAAGAAGCCCGACTTGATGCACAAAAGCTTTGACAGTTCTTTTTTTTATTTCAACACTACGGTATCTAAGTATCAGTAAGTGAGAAATATTTTCTTTACGTTTAATCCCGGAAAGTTAAAAGAAAAATCCTGTTCCAAGTCGACTGCTCGGATTCAAGTTTTTCATCCACGCTTGTACAAAGAATACTGCAGATGTACAAAAGAACATGTGATGTTTAACAAGTGAGGCTTTTGTCGTTATAATTCGTTGTCCATTTAAATTTCCTAAGGAACTTGTACTTCTACTATCCTTTGTAACTCTTTCAGTCTGGTCTTCTCCAGGTGTAGCAAACATATTAGGACCAGGCAATCTTACTACACCCTCTCATTCAATGCTTACAGCTACCAATGGGCGTGGCAGCAACTTTCATATAACTACAAACGTATTTATTGCACAGTTAAAATGTGTAACTGAGTATATATCTCTGATGACTTTTTTATATTATTGAACAACAAACAAGAAACAAAAAATAAACTAAGGACTTATACATTAATATACCTAATAAACTAAGGTCTTATACATTAATATACCTAATAAACTAAGGACTTATACATTAATATACCTAATAAACTAAGGACTTATACATTAATATACCTAATAAACTAAGGACTTATACATTAATATACCTAATAAACTCTCACATATATATCACTTGAATAAAAAACCTGAAGATTTTTCGGATTTTTTATTGTGCATTAGATTAAAAGTTGGTCTGTGTATTAAGATAATATTATATTATTGTGCCGAAAAAATAATCTCTGTGTACGTTTATTTTTCTTGAGAAACTTCTAAACGGTATTTATTAATATGTAAAAGAACGTCAATAAGATATAACAAAACCGTACACAAGAAAGTAGGTAAAAATCTAGTTATGTGGGTTACCAGCAATGGGCTGAGATTGGCCTAATTAATCGACAATGAATTAGTACTGTTAAACACATATATTTATATATGTTTTAGTTTCGGGATGAGTCAGCAATGAACTTACAAACTTAGAACACTAGAATCCAGTGTTCGATTCCTGTGGTAGATAGAGCTGAAGAGCCCGTTGCGCTAAAATAACAATATCGATATATATATATATATACCATCATAAAAATTGCTATAAATGAATAAAAACACTGTTATTAAGTGCTTAAATTCTTGAATTACTCTTTTTTTTTGTTGTTGTTGTAGGTTGCAAAACATAATACACAAACATATTAATATCAATGATGTTAACTGTTAAACAGCAAACCGTTCATGGTTTATTAACAGATTTGATTGAATCAGTAATGTAGTTTTATCTGATAGACTTATAATTCTCTCACTCAAGTAACGGAACAATCATCTTCAAAGTTTCAAAGATGGTACCAAAGTTTATTAAATCAAATCGTGGTTATTTATTTTCATTGTTTATTGTTAATTTATACTGACATAATAAATATTTATCTTTCGAACAATTTAGTTACATTGAAAATTACATCCATCTTTCAGTTAATACAGTAACGTTTGATGTGGATTGCGAGTGTCTTGTATTATGTTATTCATAAGACCAGGGATTGGACAGCAATAGTTTGTTATACCTGCTTTAGTTACATTTTAAAATACTTTTTCAAATTGTAAGTGATTAATTAGGCGATTATATTTTGAATGTTCTGGCTCATTTTTAAAGTCACTGCATCTTGTAGAAAAGAAAATGTCCAGCAGCCTGGAAATATTTTGGAATATGGACGTATATTCATTATATTTTTTGTGTGAGCTGAATTTTTACCACTTAATTTTCCAAAGAAGGCAACAGAAATAAAGTCTGTAACTTAATGCTCACAAATATAACCATTTGATTGTTTAAATATACAGATACGCAAAAATAAATTATGATCTCTGCAGTATATTGAATTAAACTTCAGATTTGGAAATTTTATGAGGGAAAATAAACATTTGCACGTTTTGAGTAAACACATAAACGTTAACTATGAATAGAATAAATACAGATAAAATCTACGAATCACAATATTTTAATCTATTACAAAAATTGACTTATTCTGGTACAAAAACATAACACTGTCTTTAGATTATATTAAAAGGGTGATTAGGTACAAAGTTCTCAAATGTGACAAAGTCTTAAGATTTAGTGATATCTTTTTATTGTGAACCGACTGAATGTACATCCAATTGGCATACTTGATACAAACAACTTTAGAAAAAGAGGGTTTCGAGCCTGGCTTGGCCAGGTGGTTAAGGCGCTCGACTCGCAATCTGAGGGTCGCGGGCTCGAATCCCCGTCCCACCAAACATGCTCGCCCTTTCAGCCGTGGGGGCGTTATAATGTAACGGTCAAACCCACTATTCGTTGGTAAAAGAGTAGCCCAAGAATTGGCGGTGGGTGGTGATGACTAGCTGCCTT
>NW_013667136.1:137071-153305 GCF_000517525.1 Limulus polyphemus
CAAAACAAGCAAACAAAGAGGGTTTCGTTGTCGTTCTGTGAGCTGTAACCACGCTATAATTTGAAATTTGTTTGAAAATTACCGTATTTTGCTTTATTTTATTCGGTATTTTGTAGATACCAATGAATAAAAAACAAATTATCATGTGATATAATCTGTCTATGAAGTGTTTAGATACATTGTATTTTAAACATTTTAAAATTTGTATATATTTATTCTTCTTTGCGTAGATTTCCATGCAAGTTACACAAGCGTTCAACATAGGACTAACAACGAGAAACTATAATTAACATTAGTTTTAATCCTAAATAATTGATGTTATCGAAGAACTATTGTGTGTAAATATAATAAAAATTGTTATACTTTCTTGATGTTCCGGTATTCTAAACGTCATGCAGATTCATCACAACACTCACTGCGATCTCTGTACATTAAAAACTGTTCGGTGAGAACCTCCCTAGTTAGTTAACTCCATGTTAGCAAGAGGATGGAATTAGACCGTTAATCTCACCTAAAGCAACGCCGCAAACCCCCTGCAGGCATTACTTGGTATCCACTCTTGAATTTTGAAATTTTCGTCTCCAGCTCACTTGCTCACTCTGTCTACGTTGCTGCATTAAAAAAAAACTAATTCTGGGAAATTACTGTTATTACAACCTAAATAAGCAGGTAAGGTTATAAACTATAAATCAGGGAGGAAAAAGAGGCTGCCACAATATCAGACAGCCAACAGAGAGAAATCGATGGACACGGATCGTGGTTAAATAAAGGGTTGATCGTTAACCACGGCTTAACATACAATACTGTTAAAAATGGTAGAAAACATTTTCACTCTTTACCAGAAATACTACACGATTATTAACGAGAACTTCCGAATGAAAGTAAAGAAGAGTATAAAACAATACGTCAACCACACGACACCTGCTATATCAGGTGCCGAGAAGACCTTTCGTTCAATACCAGGTTTAATCAGACATGCTAAGATGCGACGGACATAGGGATGGTTGAGACGCTGTTTATATTAGCATGCCGCCTGACAACAACTGTTAGGGTGTGAACTATATTAAATTAGTGAAAGGTCATTTTTCCATCAATTTTAAAATTTTAAACTACGTTTCCGAACACGGAAAGAAATTAAAATGCTTTATATATATATATATATATGTCTATAACGTAAGCCTGATTTTGCGTCTCTCTCTTTTACAGCAAGCAAAGTAATGATAAGATAATTTCAACCTTACAGATCATTTGTAATATTGTGATACCAAAAATCTACCATAACTTCATTCACTGAAATGATTATGTTCTATACTTAATTGATCAGTATTATGTTTAATTTATATTTTGGAAATGTCTGAATTTCGTAATTGTGTGATATTAAAGTCATTTTCACAGAATAAAATATAAAACTAAATCTAAATACTTTGTTTACAATGATAATTAAATCATTGTTTCCAAAGGCCCCGAGGTGACTCAGCAGTAAGAAAGAAAAGACTTAAAACACCAGGGTTGATCAATGTGGTGGACAGAGCATGGACAGCCAATGGTGCAGCTTTGTGCTATACAACAAATAAACGTTTTAAATAGTTTTGTGGATATTCATAATTAGTTGCTCTTTTTAAATGTTTCAAAATATCGAAATATATTATTGATTTTTTTATTCGACTTTTATATTTATTCCTGGAAATATTTAGACCGAAAAAATTAGTAAATGTAAAAATACTCCATAACAGTTTCTAATCAGTTATACACAAACTTAGATCACACTTCACGGAAACTAGGCGTTATATAACCCAAAGAATAAAAAAGACCTGCAAAATGATAAAACTAATAAACGTTAAATGATTTCTGAAGAATTTAAATGTTCCTTGAGGTACAGGAAAATAATAATTAACAGAAACTCGTTCACAACTTTATATCAAACATATAACCATAAATTAGAAAAATTAATATTAGTACAATGTATTAACATTTTCATCTAGAAAACTGGTATTATTTATATTCTAGTTTGTTTATTTTGATACTTTTCTCTAGTAAGATATTACAGTTTATTTTTCAAAGGGGGTAGGATAATTTATTACGTTTAGCTTTAGAAAATAAAACATACACAAGAAATTCATGGGAAAAGGTAACAGTATACAGGCAGATATAGATTATCAAAACCCGTGACATATACTGAACAAGAGTGTTCGGATCAAATGAGTTAAAATTCATGTCACTCTAATCGGGCCATGCACTGTCAAATGGTTAGTGCTGGATTGCAAATATGAGGTTCCGAGGCTCGCACTTTGTTAATGCCAATAAAAATCGCACTCTGTATTTTGAGGCTGTGGGTGTGTGATAAGAGTGACAGTGAAATCCCACTATTAGGTCTGACAATAGTAGCCCAAGAATTGGTAGTGGGTGAGGTTAACTAACTGCCTTCCTTTTCTCGCTCTCTAGTGTATCAGTTAAAAATCACAGACGTCTAGCGCAGATAACCCTCGAGTTGCTTTATACAAAAATTCAATAAACAAATTAAAACGGTTAAAAAAGTATAAATTCATAGTTGTTAAACATCTAGTTATACGAAAAATAATAGAAGCGCTATCTTTAAGCTTGAAAAGTATTTATTTATGAATAATTTTTCAGAATAATTCTGTTACACCGAGTGGACCTTTCTACTTTCTCCATTCATCATGTCAAATTAAAATCAGATTTAGAATTAATTAAACATGAAACTGAAACAATAAACGGTTTAATACAAGAGCTTGTGTAAAGACAAATACACAAACGTAGTGTTTGCTATCGTGATGGTATCATTAGTTTCGAAAGACAGGTAAAACTCCTCCTCACTGGTTATTGGGGGATGTTCAAAGTGATTTTTCTGCAACCAACATATCTTTAACACGTGTGGCCTGATAGAAATTCAATAAAAAAAATCAAATTTATTTTAAATATCATTCGTATCACGTAGAATTGCGGGTTATTTTTCTTTCATGTTGTTTAAGATGAGTAACATTTGAAATTCTAATATAAATGAATGACGTGAGCCCTAAGGTAGCTAATGTAAATAACCACACAAATTACAGACTATACTGAAAGCAATAAATCAGTAGTATTAGCCCATTTCTCATGCTATCAAAAAACAGAGACAACTCGCGCTGTAATGTCAACTCCCACGAGGCAGGAAAATGTAAAATGACATGCATGGCCACTTGTTTCAAATAACCAAAGGCATTGCTGATAATGACACGGATGAGTTAGCGATCAACTTACGAGCTCAACTTGCTGTTCAGGAATCAGAAGCTGAGTGATCACATGTAATTCACCTTCTTTTTTCTTTTTCTTGTTATTGAAATAATGTGTTTCAAAGTTACAGCCCCAACAATGCCGTTGAGCAATCTTTAGTTAAAAAGCCTAAAGAAAATTATGGTTGAATCATTTCGCAGAGTTTTAATTCATTTCATAGAGTTTCATGTTGTCGCAAAAGTTCAGTGTGATCATCCTATCTCTTTACGTCGTTCATAATTTATAAAAAATAACAAGAACCTTAAGTCTATAAGTTTAATTTGTAAAGTTTGCAAAATTAGACTCTTAGAGAATACAACGCTTTCAATGGTTTTAAGTTTCTTCATTCATAAAGTCAAAGCTATAGCGTTATGAAAAATAAATAGAAATACAGAAGGTCTTTAACTTCTTTTCACATTAAAGGCGTAATTTTATTTAGGTCGTAAGTTGTGTGTATGAAATAAAATTTGTAATAATACTTAACTGATCAAGAAAGTGAGAAAGAGAGGTTAAGAGACTCGTGTATCATGAAACGTGAAAAACCATTAATTATATGTCCGTGTGACATTTGAAAACGATTAGAAAGATAAATATACTTAATTTTCTTCTACTTGTCAATATTACGATACTACCTTTAGGCGACTATGTTTTTTCATTGTCATTTCCTTCCAACCTTTTTTTTCCCCTACAAAGACTAGAAATATTATAAAGCTTTTCTGGAGCATGAGCACATTCTTACGGTAATTCAAAATGGTTAGGAATGTAATTACATAATTTATGAGAATTTAATATACAATTATGCGGATAAGTCCAAATCCTGTTTTATTAGTCGATTATTTCTATTCCTAATAAGCCTCTGCCCTTATACCCAGAAGTGTCCTTTTCTCTGACATAAAAATATTGTCTGTCCGAAACTATTGGAACTAAAATGTTTATAAGACCAATTTAAGGAATAGATATAAAATAAGATATGTTTACTTTTTACTTGTTACCATTCCAACCCACCCCCAAAAAAGGTTGCCCTTATTTCTCGCCTCCCAGTGAACAGAGGTATGTCTGCGGACTTACAACGCTAGAAATCCGGTTTTGATACCCGTGGTGGACAGAGCACAGATAGCCCATTGTGTAACTTTGTGCTTAATTTCAAAATAAACAAACAAACAAACCTTATTTCTCATGAACCCCTGCTATTTAATGTTCTCTGTATGTCACTGATTAACAGTGTTGGGTTAACCATGCATGGGCTACCAGTCCCTAATATATGCTTTTAAAATTACGATCTTTACCAACGATCAAGTCCATATGTGAAAATAAAGACATTGAAACGAATGTTAAGCAGCCAGCCAAAAAAAAATATATCGCACTGAGCTCGCGCATTCTAGGGTAGGAGGTTTATTTAAAATTTTTATCAAATCGGATAAACAATTATAAAACCATTTGAACTTCATCAAAATAATGAAACTTAATCATAATATCATCAATGTAAAAGTATAAATATTATATTTGTAAGGTCTAAAGATTTATTATTGCCACTCTGCTAAAATACAAAAATCGATTAAAAACGTTTTTTAGCTTTGTTTGGAGCTCATGGGATGACAGTTGGATGAAAATGAATGCAGGGAAGAATATGTCAATGTATGACATTTCTGGACTTGTGAAAAAAGCACTTCCTTTAGCTGCAACATCCACAAATATCCAATTAGATTTTAGGTGTACATGAATATGACTGTTCGATGGGGAATTTTTTTAGGAATGTGACTTTGACTTTGCACCATCTTCAGTCAATAACCGACCACTTCAATTTCCCTCTTCTGCTGAAGCTTTTTCATCTTCTAATAATCATCCAAAAACACAGTTTCCTTCCCCCTTAGGGAAGTACATTAGGCTTCAGTCATGTTTCCCAAAAAGAGTCACAAGCAGAAGCTTCATCAGCCTTCTCTTCAGAAACCATACGTCCGTACCCTAATGGTAGCCCAAGAAAATCAACAAGTAAGTAATAGCAGAGAAACAGCTATTCTTGCTGTCACGCCTGTGAAGTTAGCTCTAGAAGCCGAAAAAAATTTTGTAGCTCAGAAGGTTAAAACAAATATTATTTTGGCAGGTGCTAGAAATAATGCTGGAAAGAAAAAAGCATGACACCAGAAAAAAGAAGATTCAGTTCTTTCTGATGAAGAAAAAAGGACATTTGATTAGTCTTGGGCACAAAAATCTTGCATTGAAGGAAACATAACGTACACATGCTACAACTGTTACTCACAGTAGTATATTTCTTGTTTGAACAGACCGATGATTTTCAGGATGACTGAAAAAATAGGTCTTAAAATGCTTTATATAAATACAACCCTTATTCAATAAAGATAGACAGTTCATGGGTTAAGTAAGATGTGTTGCTATTATTTAACAATTCTTCATAAAATATTGCATCTGACCCAAACTTCTGCTACCGTTGACCTTGACCACATTTGAAGCACTCCTGCTATGTATATATCAGCTCTTAAAACGCGAAATCTATGGGTATTGGTAGAGAACAGATATAAGTTGTTTGTGTCAGTATATGGTCAAACTAGCTCAAATAATCTGTGTGATGCCGGGAAAGGTAAAAAAGTGTTTCAATTGTCCGTGATCTAGCCTACAAGTTTTTCTAATTTTCTTTAAGATTAACTATTAGTATGTTTGTTTCTTTTGTTACAAACTACATTGCATTTCCAAGAAATCGAATTTAAAAACAAGCTCGTAGAAACAAATTTTCTAGTAGTATTATTAGTTGTTACGATGTTGCTTTTATTAAACTATTGGTAAAACAATTCCATCTTCAAACATCACACAGTTAATTGAATACAGTCTGCAGAAAACAGAAGTTCAGGGACTTGACAGTTAATGGGGAATTTTAGAAAAATGTTTATTCGATAATTTCCTGATTTTCCGGATAATTTTCTGGCAGTTGTAGGGTTATGTTATTAGATGATACTGCTCCATTTCAAATTGAGTCTATATTAATCTGCTGGTAGTGTTAGTCCTACTTTATCAGTAATTTTACAGTATGAGTAATCGATCCCTTTTCAATGTCCACGAACATGACTATATAAAATATATTTTACCCCATTTGGAAATGCCAATCTCAGTCTCCAAAGAGTCATAAGATTTTTCATTAGATATTATTAGTCACTTTAGAATAGCACTGAACACTAATTTAGCTCCTTAATAAGACTGTTGTGAGTGTTATGAAAAATTCATCAAATTTCACTATTTTTGTAGCTTTAGACTCAATTTCTTAGTTGAAAAGTAATATTCTCTAACAATTTACTGAAATAAATCAGCTAAGCTGATTACAAGAAATTAGTTATAAAATTAGCAACATTTAAAACCATCAAATACACAATAAAATTTACAAAGCAGCTTCTTGTATAAAATTTCGTTTAGAGCTTGTTTTGTTTGTTTGTTTTTTGAATTTCGCGCAAAGCTACACGAGGGCTATCTGCGCTAGCCGTCCCTAATTTAGCAGCGTAAGACTAGAGGGAAGGCAGCTAGTCATCACCACCCACCGCCAACTCTTGGGCTACTCTTTTACCAACGAATGGTAGGAATGACCGTCACATTATCACGCCCCCACGGCTGAAAGGGCGAGCATGTTTGGTGGGACGGTCGTTTAGAGCTAGTAATATTGTGAAGAGTGAATGATACACATTTAAAAGGTTACAAGTGGAAATAATATTAAGTTTTAATATTACAAATGAAACTGTCATTATGATATTGCTCGAACTGAAATATAAATTGAATACGTATGTCTTTCATGGTGGAGGACAGAGAGAGTTTATTACTTGTAAACTTTATGTTAGAAAAAATGTTAAATTCTACAATTATAAGAGGACTGACAAACAAGCCAATTAACAGTCACTTCGTCTAATGTATAAACACTGACGGTAATCTAGCACATTCAAAGAATTGTCATAGTTAGCTTGTTATAGATTTTGATTCACTTTCTTGAAACAGATATTTGATCAATGTCGTAGTTTCTGAATATTATAGATCTTTAAAACTTTGTTCATTACAACATCATAGGAAAGCCGCAAGTGTTGATTTGCCATAGTACTGATATTGAAGACTGTTGTTGTTGTTGTTAGTATAATTCGTTATACTTATAAATAGTCTAATTAATTTCGAATTATTTTCAGAATTCAGTAGTTAACTTGGATTGAATTACTTAGTTTATACAATTACATACCATGATATTGATGCTAGGCTGGGCTTGCGTTTTTTCACGCCGTTTCTATAGTGTGGAGCAGCAATTAGCAGCCTTGAGCTCCTCGTCTTTATAATAGCGTCCGGCATGGCGAGGTGGTTAGGGCGCTCGACTCACAATCTGAAGATCGCGGGTTCGAATCCCCGCCCCACCAAACATGCTCGCCCTCTCAGTCGTGGAGGCATTATAATGTGACGGTCAATCCTACTATTCGTTGGTAAATGAGTAGTTCAAGAACTGGCGGTGGGTGGTGATGAATAGCTGCTTTCCCTCTAGTCTTTCACTGCTAAACTAGAGACGGCTAACGCAGATAGCCCTCGCGTGCGAAATTCAAACCAAACAAACCAAACCATATAATAGAAACACAATCCACTCTTATTTCCGTTGAGAATTTGGTGGAAATAATTACATTAATACAAAATTAAATAGATAATTAGTTAATTAATTATTATGTAAATAACATATATAAAACAGCAGTTACAGGTTACCTCCTGGTGATGTATGTTTCGCCACGCTGCCTGGACAAATATACTGCGGCAGGACGCCATATTAGAAGGTAGTTGAGTTGGTGCTAAAAACTTACGTGTAACCACAACATACATTTTGTGTATTTTCGTTCTTTCAAGCCGTATATTTTAATTTTATCCTATAAATGTTTAGTTAAAGTATTTTCTTATACATACATATATACATATATATATTATGTATATCAAATTGCTATAATTATTTTCAATCTCTATAATATTGTTATTGCTTAGTAAACTGTCTTTTTTTTCAATTATTGCAATAATTCTGAATTCGGTTTTCAGAAGAAATAGTTACCAATAACAAAATTTATAATGTTTTGAATCTACTAGAACGCATCATTTAAAGGGGGAATTAATTTAAAAGTTGAAAATTCTCACTTCATCAACACAGATATTACCATTTCACAAAGTTTATCACGGTCCAATGAGATCCAAACTGCTATTCAAAATAAAACGAGCTTATTTTTCACATAGCGTTGTTGTCAGTTCGGCTCATCATCCGCTCGAACGGCCACGTTCAACGCTTTAGTGGCAGAAAAATATAATTAGCACCTTCGATAAGTAGAGATCAAAAATAAAAGGCCTACCTACCTCGACGCACGGGCATCTGTGATCTTTCCCCTGTACTAGTTATACTCCCCAACTCTCCCGATCCTCGTAGTCCTTTCGGCATTGAGGAAAAGGGGCTACAGAGACTATCAATATCTGAAACTAATAGCCTATTGACTCGGAAATGATTGAAAAACGTGAAAATTAAATAAACACTTATCGCCTTGATACACTGTACTTCATAAACAATAAGTAATCAAGATATTGAACGTAAGAGCAAACTATTTTGGACTTAATTCTTATTACCTACGTGTCTCTTGGTACAAGTATGTAATTATTGTAAAATTATAAATAAAGATTCAGTTTTTCTTGTCAAATTGTTTATAAAGTGATTAGTTATTTTTCACTAAACTTTAATATAGGAATTCAGGCATTACTGGATACCAAAAAAATCTTACCAATGGATGTTTTTCCGTTCAGTTCAGAAAAATAAATTTGAAAAAGTATCTAGAAATATATGTGTAAAATGTCAGGATTACTGATTTTAAAATCCGTTAAGCCTTTCTCTATCACTTTAGTAAGCAAGATTTAGTAAAATGTGGAAGCGTAGAAACAATAATCCAATTTTATGTATTTACTCATAAGATTTATCATTACGCTTTAAATCCTTGGATGCTAAATCTAAAATTATCAGGTAGGCGGTAGGACTGCCTATGTGGGGATGGCTTAGATTGTTCGTCGAAATGTTATTTTAAATATCTCCTAAATGATTCATCAGAACTTTACAATACTATACAGTGTTTCTTTTTATAACAATGTCTATGTAATGACGGAGTCACAAGTTCTGTAGATATCACTGCAAACCGTTTGAATTTCTTGTTCTTCTTTATTCTGCTTCTTCTTTATTACATGAAAACCCAAATGCCAAAAACAATGGTGTCAACCGATTTAACTAAGGTGACATAGTTTCAAAGCGAATATTCGCGTTTATAATTATTATTAATTGCATAGTAGTATAATTTAAAAAATCATAATTTTAGTGTAAACGATGTTATCATCACCCCTTGAAGTTAGTTTTTTTTACAGAAATTACGTTATTTTAAAAGGCTTAAGTACAGGGTGAAACAGGAATTGCCAGCAAATAATAGATAAACAATAAGTATTACAGTTGGAACCTCGTTGTATGTTGAACTTGTATAAATACAACTTTCTTATAAAACACTGCATTAAAAAAGCCAGCAAATTCCGTACGACTGTGCTATTATGTAAGGATGATACAAATGCCATTCCTACTATCTTGTTTGCAATGTTTTTGAAGGATTGATATTAGTCATCGCTACATTTACTTCCTTTTTTTTTGAAAAGTTTTTCTTTACTTGTAGATATTTACTGACTGACGTTAAATCTAAAATTGTAGATACTTAATTGGTTTAAAAATAATTTCATATTTGTATAGATAAAAGAAAAGTGCGCGTATCACAACGGAACATAAACATATATATATATAAAGTTAAGACTAATTCAATAAATGTGTTACTAAACCATATTTTGGTGTTTCTTTAGGAAAGTCTATTTTTAAGATATTGCAAAACAATCACGTTATAAATAAAGAGAAATAAAAAATGAGAAGATAGATGGTATAAATGTGGCTAGTCTGTGCTTACTTCATTTTATAGTGTGTGTGTGTTGCTATGCTTTCATTTTTTACAACTAAGAGGCGGATCAGAGCAGTAAAGGAAGTGGTCAAATAGCTTTAGCAGGGATTTGCCTTTTGTCCTGTTCTAAAGACCAATTTTGCACACATATTAAAACTAACCAGGATTGTTTGTTTGTTTATTTTGAAGTTAATCACGAAGCTACACAGTGGGCTATCTGTGCTCTACACATCACGGGTATCGAAACCCGGTTTCTAGCATTTAATTCCGCAGAGATACCGCTATGTCACTTGAATTGCACTACACTACACTAAACAATTGTGAAATAGTATAAATATATCCTAAACTTCGGTAGTTGTCTCATATATTGTTCTTGCATGAAATCAAACAGATGAAGCTGAAGAAAATGTTGTCATTCAACCATGTAATAACTATGTATTAGTTTTAGTGAGTTCAATGGATATCTACGTTCGAATAAGGATCTCATATGTTAAAAAACGAAATTTGTTAGAAAAACCTTCATAGTAGCTTGTACTTCTTAAAAAGATCATGTGCTAGAAATTGCTTGAGCTACAATTTCTGCCTGATATCAAATATATGATTTTCATTTAAGGTGTATATTTCCGAGAAATTTGTTTGTTTGTTTAAAGTTAAGCACAAAGCATCATAATGGGCGACCTGTGTTTTGCCCACTACGGGTATCGAAATCCCGATTATAGCGTTGTAAGTCCGCAGACATGCCGCTGTGCTACTAGGGGGCATATTTCTGAGGAAATAACAGTTGAAAACATACTATCTGAAATAACAACAATGTAATTTCAAGTGTGGAAAAGTAATATTAAATGAAAAAGAAAGGACAGAAAACAACAGTCAAAGAAAAAATAAGATGCGCGTGATTTCAAAACTCCAGGCCGGGTGTGGCCTGTCCAGTATAGCTTGGATCTCATGAGCATTGCTTTAACGCCAGTTATTTCAGCTCTTTTGATTACTTTAGTGTTTTCCATTTTTTCTTGGGCCGTGTTTGGCCCAGTGGTTAGAGTACCGGATTGTGAATTCGAGGGTTCATGGTTCGCGCTCCACACTTTGGGGCCGTGAATGTGATATAAGAATGAAATCAAATTCCAATACTTGTTTATAGTAGCAGAAGAGCTGGCGGTGGGTGCTATTGACTAGAGGCTTTCTATAAATCCATGAGTTCACAATTAGGGATGGCTAATGCAGATAGCTCTTGTGTGTCTTTGCACTAATATTCGAAATCATAATATATCAAACTTAAAACTCTCTCTCTCCAAATTCAGTGACTGATATGTAACTGATATCTTTGTCCTATTAGAATTGAGTTTTTGAATCACGTGATTATGTATAAAACAAACATGTAGTTGTTCCCTTTGTCAGCATAAGAACAGATTTCCAGCCAAATTCTGATGATCTAAATAACGAACTTACACAGGAGATACTAGAGGGTGTCCCTACGATACGTAGATTAACAGTATCATATGCAGCTATTGTAGATTGTATTTTAACATGAACAAAAGGTTTTGCTAGAGTAAATCCTCTCTTTCAAATGAACAATGATTTGGGTGACTGAAAAGAGTAGAAAATAATATGCTCATGGCGCATGTGCTGTATGCTTGTTTCTCACATACAAATTACAAGTGCATTCTTCTTGCTTCTTGGGCTAGGAGATTTTATATACTTTCTTGAGAGGCTCTATATATCGTATCACGTAATGAATCTGTAATATGAACTTTTTCCTTGCGTTATTTTCTTGAAATAAATTGTTATAATTTAGGGGTAATTTAAAAGCGGTTCATTTGTACGTATATGTATTGCTGCAGACTGCTATGACCTTAGTGACTAGTATCTAATGAAACTTATATGTTGGAATAATTATGAAACATTACGCAAAAAATATGTGATGGGAGATAAAGAAGTATTTAAGAGAAACCTTTATCAGAAAATGTACAATTTATAAAGCCTAAAATTTTTATAGACACAAAAAGTTGTCTGACAGTAGTTAAAAGAAAAAAAAACGAACAAAAGAGTTATAATCTTGATCATTAGATCATGTTGTACTTGTTCAGGGTCATCCTCTCATATTATGTTAAAATACTGGTTTATATAATCAAGCGAATGAATAAAAGATCATTTTGTAAAATATAAAAACCCTAAGTTTGATGCTTTTATCAAACTTGTAACGTACAAATCGTTAAACTGTGTTCAAAAATTTAGAAAGAAAAAGTAAATAGTAATCATTATGCATATCACATCAAAAATCTTAGACACGCCCTCAGTTTAAGTTAGCTAACAAAAACGATGACTTTGTCTGATAGCTACGAATTCCGTATCAAAACGGTTCAAAAATATCCAAATGAATGAATCTAATGTATAGTTTAACATTTTGTTTTAATATAGCACTTTTAACTTTGATTTAGTTGACTTTGTACATTTATATATATATATATCATCTCTTAACCTATCCTTCCATTCCTCCATCTGTACATGCATGAGAACTAGTAAACGAATGACTTAAAAGTAATCATAAGATATACAGCTTAAACCACACATTTATATAATCAGGTGCATATGTGAAACTGATTAATTACGAGTGCTCAGAGATTGTCCATATTGTGATATCGCTAATTAGAAATAACATTGCACAACATAAAATCCAATTCGACAATAATCAACACATCTATAGCCACTGTCATCCTTTTTCGCTGATTTTCAAAAATGTTGCCGCACCCACTTCAAAAAAATAGCCTCCGGTTTTAAGGGCCCGGTATAGTTTACACCCATACATAAACTCTACTGTCATGTGATTATCTCATGTTATATATATTCTTCTACGTTAGAATAGGAAAATGTGGAAAGTTGTTGCTCTTTTGGCATTTTAATGACCAAAGTATTGCGAAAATGCGCAAGATGCTTGGGTTATCCATCATTTGAGACAAATTGGATAAAACAGATAAATGTGCAATTACAACCACGGCTTTGGCCTAACCCCAATCTGGCAATGAAATTGTATGATTAAAGTCTTCAATCACTGAAATATCTGTTATAACAGTGATTCTGATAAAAAAAATAAAAAAGTCCTTCAGGCACACCCGAAACATCCGCATTTCAGGCAGTCTTAAGTAGAAATACATATTATTGTTCTAAGAATAATAACCATTAAAATAATTGCTTAATCTATGTGACCTAACACATTACAACTACAAACACCTGGTCAGCCAATATAATTACTCTGTGTGAACAAAAAATGTTTACTTTTCGTGGACTTGAACTTTATTTTTCAATATTTTCTATTGTTTTAATTAAAGCTTTCAAGCTATAGTACTACAATAACTTTATTGTGGTAGTTTTAGTCAAACCTTCTATAATAAGTTTTATAATGTTAAAACCTGGACATATTTCCATTCTTTATTTGTTTGTTCGTAAATAAGCACAAAGCTACACAGTGAGGTATCTGTGCTTTTCACACCACAGGTATTGAAGCCAGGTTTTTAGCGTTATAGGCTTTCACATTTACCAGTGAAGACATTCATGTGCCGTTTGGAATCGTGTAAGTCCAGATACATTTTTGAACCCCCCCCCCCACCACACACATAGTATTAAATAAAGCTTAAATTTTGTTTTAAATGCAGTCGTTACAAAACGTTGGTTGCTTTGCAGAATTAACAAGAGAGCATAAATTTAGTATTTATAGATGTTATAAATATCAGAAGTTTGCAAATATAAATGCATTTTGAATAATGAAAAAAAAAACGAAGTACACAGAAAAAAAAGCTCATAGTTAATACTCATACAGTGTATCATACAAGTGTGAAAAACTTTAACGAATGTTCACTTATTCAATATGTTTCATTGTATACCGGTTGTGTGTGGTCAGTCTGTAAGTCTACTGATAGAAGGATATAGTGTTCCGGACATGATGCTGTTGAGCACGCTCCACACTTTCAACTGTGGCCACGTTATAAAAGTGGCAACCAGTCCTATTATTCGGTTCATATAACTGTAGTAGGTAGCTACATTAGTATGCTGGACAAAATCCTTATGGCGGTAGATGCTGCTTCTTGATTTCCTTCCCAGTAGCTCAAAATTAGGGACAGCTATTCCAGAATCTCGAGTAGATGTCTTAGGTGTTTAGCACCTTATGTAGTTAACATTGAAAATTACAGTTCCATTTGTATATATTGCATGTGTAAGATAATATATACATACATGCATACAGTACTTACGTCAGGATTTTCTAAATCAACTTTTATATATATGATATATTATATGTTCGATTTAACGAACTGACATACTAAAATAAAGTATACATATGTAAATAACAAAACACTTTCATTATAGCGCTCTTGTAACAACACAAAAGACACAAATCAAGAGCTCTCATATCTGTAGTTTGAACTAGGTAACCACTAGGCCAAGCACAGCCCACAAGAGGATTATAAATGTAGTAAAATCGAATTGTTTCCAAAAATAATTACACTTATATATCTACAAATAAACACAGCCAATTGCAGTAGCGAGAATCTTAATAGGTTCAGATCCATAGATCAAATAACCAACATTACAATAAAGAGCAATATTATTTCCTGAGATTACAATTTCTCTCTCAATTTGCAGTATAATTGTAAGCATAAAAATGCGACTGAATTACATTTTTCATATGAGGTCACCGCTGCCTTAACCAAAGATTCTACATCTGAGGTTTAAATATGTTTCTTCGTTATTAAAACATTGAGAGCATGCCCTGTCATTACATAAACAAAAGTGACGAATTTTTCTATTATTCTTATTTCCTTGTGGACAAATATTTCTGTCTATAAAATTATAATGTTCAATTTTCCTTTGGGGCTATTATTATTGAAATAATTGGGATTAATTATTTGATGTGTAATTACCCTGATGCTCTTCTGCTTCCATTTAATTAACGTTCACTAGACATCTCGAATAAAATTTTCTCAAATATCATTCACAAGCCCCTTAGGACTGCTTAATGTATTGTGTAACTTTTATGCTAGTATATAGTGTTTTTCTTCATTATGACTTTGCTGGACGATAATGCTTTCTATATATTAAAACTTACTAGCCCATTTCGTATTTTTTTTACATATATCTTGCATGTATAGTCTAAACTGATCTTAATTTATATGTATTTTTTTACATATATCTTACATGTATAGTCTAAACTGATCTTAATTTGTGACAAACAACTGCATTCATTTCTATTCACCTTCAAGGTAAACAAACGTATAACGGTCCTTAATTTTTAATATGGACAACGTTTATGCAGTAATGAAATGATTATACCATCACACTGTATTTGGCGAAAATATAACTTTATCTTTATAAAAGTGATAGTTGCTTTTGTAATAGCTTATAATATGCTTGGAGCCATGAAATATATTTTCCTATACTCTATTACTTCTGTTTTCGATCTAAAACTCATCTCTGTACATGATCTGAAAAATGAGAATTTAAAAGCATGCTTGGCGCCCTCTATTTAGTAAAATCAAGACTATCTCAATTATAAGTGAGAGCTGTATTACAAATTATCCATTAGTAAAGCCTCGCTAACGGAAGAAAATTTATAAAATATCGTACTCTCGTATTTTACTGTTATAATTATATAAACTAAACTTTGCATGTACACCAAACAAATAGTCAATTTGCCACTTCTAATAAAAAAAGGCATACTTTTTTTATCGCCAATGAGATTTATGATACATTAATATACTTTTCTAGAGTCTTAGTTTAAATCTATTAGGTCGTCAATAAATTAATGTCGCGTTTTGTAACACTTTCATTAACCATCCCCCAAGAAACGTACATCACGTATAATAGTTAAACTAACCGTCTAAATGTCACGTTAGTGTAGCCTATATAATGTGTAAAGTTTAGTATACTCTAATCCCTTATAGTGATGGAAAACGACGAGACACACACACATTCGGCATGTAATGCTGTTTGAATACAAGAAGGGA
>NW_013667136.1:154264-170542 GCF_000517525.1 Limulus polyphemus
AAAGTATCATCGATAAGAATGGAGACTATTACATTTAATAAATGTTTTGTTTTGATATATAAGTTATTCGGGTTTTGTCATCTAAAAAAAAGGTGCATTAATTTCTTGACGACCTAATATATTTTAAAATTCAGTAATCCTCAGTACTTTGACTACGGATAAGGTAAGTCTATGTTACGTTTGCTTTATAATTTTCCATATTGCCACTCAGAACTATCAGATTTCATTCCAGTGACTGTTAAATAGTTTTCATTATAGTCATTTGGGCAATTAATACTAGTAGTGGTGACCATCTTTCATCTTCGTTTCTTACAAGGTTTATACAAGTTGGTTAAGTAATAATACATTCAGGCTCCGTCTTTTTTATTTTGATTAATCCTATTTCACTTCTATAGCTAACCAGTGAAACTGCCTAAACAGTCTCGTTTCAGTTTTCTAAGTGTGGAGTGTACTTCCTTCAGTTTCTTAAATCTCAGACAGCTAAGTTATTTTATGTGTATGTCTTTCATTGTTCTCATGTAAAGCTGAAAAATAAAGTAGGTGTTAAATATAATTTTAGTTTTGTAAGTCTTCTAAGATGTGAAGCTATTTAAAGGTTAAATGAGGATTATTTTACTGTTTTCGTCAGTCTTGACTATCTCTTCTCTTCTCCACTTGTTTTCAAATGACATTCTATCTGACCAAATTTTCGAAACTCTCATCAACCGAAAATGGTTTATTTGATGTGTGCCATAAATCCTCTAAATCAGGAATACCACAAGCCTCTGTTGATCTTTATTAAATGTGACCCTGGATTTTGTCATCTCTTTAGTTGTTGACTGTGTCATTAATTTCAGTGGTCTATAGGTGTTGGGGACCAAGAAGGTAGCGAGCTTCCTGTTTTGTACAGTTTTATCAAAATAATGCAACGTGTTACAACTAATTGTTAAAAATTTGTTCTTAAATGTAAAATATCCCACCAAGTACCTAAATAACCACCGACTTTGCTCGCTATATCCACAAAATGGGCCTGAATGAGGTTATTTAAAAAATTGTCCAGTATCTTTCAGATATTTTCTAACTTTAATTCCTCTCTGCCTTATCTGATTATTATCCTGTGGTGGTTCTTCTTGTTTATGAACCATATTCAATTTTCACTCATCGCGATGTATTTTTAAAATATAAATACATTTTCAGAATACAGAAAGAAAAATAAGGCAAAATAAAAAATACAAATCATACAAAAAGTTATAAAGAAAACTCTTTAATAATTACATAAAAGAAATGAAAAGTTTGAATAGATTAGGATTTGTAAACTCCAAAAGTCTAGTTGTTTCAGTTCGCTCCTTTAGTGAAAGATGAAGTTTGAACTTATTTCGCTCGTTTCCCGATGGCAAAGCAGCAAGTTGACTTACAAGGCTAGAAACCGGCTTTCGATGTCCGTGGTGGGCAGAGCACAGATAGCCCACTTGAAGCTTTGTGCTTATAAGAAAAATAATATAATAAATAAACATAGATCAATAAGTCTGAAGACGCATAACATTAAAATACCCGCAGTACCCGCAGTAGACAGAGCACAGATAGCCTATTGTGTAGCATTGTGCTCAATAAATAACAAACAAATCTTTACTTTATTTGAAGATAAAGATTTTCGCTTTCAAAATTAAAACCAAAAATAACACTAACTTAATTTATTATATAACCAATAATTTATACTAATAATTTAAATGGCAAAATAATTATCGTCAAAAATGGCCTGTTTCTCTGTTTGATTTTTGGTTAGGTCACATGATAAGACACAAATTTATATTTACAAATGTTCGGTATATTTCATTGATACAATTTATTACATCTCTGTGTCATAAAATCAGTTCAGTATCTTCTGGTAATATCATAAAAACACTAAATCAACGTTGTTTTTAACAATCCTAAACATAAAATTGAGCAATGTTGAATATTAAGATAAGCAGAATAACATACATGCGATTTTCAATTTTTTTCACGTTAATAAGGTTTTTGCTTAAACACACAACGTTATAATAACGTCTTAACAATCGCTACATATAAAATATTGCTTTCTATCACAGTTTATGAAGCCATGCCGATTGTGTCAATTCTTTCTTAAAATAGACTATGCTAATATATTGAATACTCTCTAGTTTTAGATTATAACAAACTGTGGCTTTCGATTAACCTCAAGTACTAATGCTTGACTGAACACACTTGGCTCCAGGTCAACTATCTTTCGTGTAGGACTGGTATATTAGCTTCAGACGCGTCACGAAGATAGCTGTAAGACAAAAAGCTGTTTTATACTGTTATGCTGGTCAAACAAGAACTGGCTATGATGCTTAGTTTGGGTTCTCACCTGTTTCTCCAACAAAAATTATTGCTAATTGTTTTGTTAAACAGCTTCTCACACAAAGAGTTTGAGTCAAATAACCTTGAAGGTACCGTATAATCCGGTGTATTGCCTTCCCAAGATATCATAAATCACAGACTTGACTCAAGGAGATTCTCTGTTTGAAAAGGTCCACTACAGTAATTTCTTTTCACTTTGCAAACGTAATTGTTCTTTAAACTATCAATGTTCACAAATATTCAGTCCCAAACAGCACTATTCTATTGAGTCACACCCATGTGCTCACAGGCTATACTAGTATAATACTTTGGTAAACGAGCATTGGTTGTGTGAATGAAGTTTATTAGAAGAAAATTCCCTAGGCAGGTGGATATTTCCACTTTGAATATTTAGACACAGTCCAATAGTGTTTGTCTATTTCAATTCCACTGTCACTTAATATTCAGTAACTTGCACGATAATTTTGTCTTCTTTGCAATGTTAAAGTGTATATCTAAATTTAGAAGAAAAATAAAATAAAAACGATGATTCAAAACTATGAAATAATGGAAACACACATTAAAAATGTCCAAACTACTTGCTTCCTATGAAAATTAAATCATTTATTGTCCAAAATAAGGATGGTTTCTTATGTCATTCTTTAAGCGCAAAGTTACGCATGGGGTTATCTGCGCTCTGTCGACAGCAAGGAATCGTTATAAGTCCGTAAACTTACCTCTAACCCCCGGAGAGACGAACAGAGCCTTAAGAAAAGAAAAAAACAACTTCGAGTAGAATTTGAATATCATGTACCGTATTTTTCAATCAATGTATCCAATATTCATAAACATATTTTTACAAAACCAGTCTTTATAGATCTGTTTTTCGTAGCGCATATTAAAATTCAAAAAATTAATAATTTTTCATTTACTGTCTCATACTACCCTAATGGGCTTTTGAATTATTGCACCCTGGGGTCTATAAACGTGACTGCTGGATTCATATCTGCGTATGTCTAAGAGTAACTGAACAGTCGATTCTTTTTTTAACGACAGGAATAGATATTTTGTTATTATCACAAAAGAAACCTAATAATACCCCCTGCTGTCAGTACGTGAGGAAACATCTCTCACGGTTCTTTAATATCGATGTAAGAGCGCATGGAGAAAAGTAATTATCGAAAGCAACTTTCACAAAACGTTGTTTCATTCTAATCATTATAGATGTATCAGAAAGTATATTATAGTGTTAGAGTGTAATTCTAAATGTGTTTCCTTTAAACATTTCTGATGTAAATTTTGGACGAAACAGCTATTTTTAATTATGTTTTATAGATTTATTTGAAATTCTAAAGATTTTTACAGAGGAAATATCTTACTAATTTTCGGAAATTGAATACAATTTAAACGTAAAAAACTTATATCAAGATGTTTGAGGCCCGGCATGGCCAGGTGGTTAAGGCACTCGACTCGCAATCTGAGGGTCGCGGGCTCGAATCCTCGTCACACCAAACATGCTCGCCCTTTCAGCCGTGGGGGTGTTATAATGTGACGGTCAATCCCACTATTCGTTGGTAAAAGAGTAGCCCAAGAGTTGGCGGTGGGTGGTGATGACTAGCTGCCTTCCCTCTAGTCTTACACTGCTAAATTAGGGACGGCTAGCGCAGATAGCCATCGTGTAGCATTGCGCAAAATTAAAAAACAAACAAACAAGATGTATGTGATAGATTTGTTTACTTAATTCTATATCAAACCGTTTTACATAAGATGTTTCGTGAAGGTGTGAATAAAATGGTATTGAACATATTCTTTCCATAATTTTAGCTTCATTAAATGTTTAATACACATAACATATGCTTATTTTTATTATTTTGCATTTATTTAATTTATATAGAAATATTATGAGAATAACTTTACATTATCTGCTTTGTATTTCGACTTAAGACTAACCAAATCTTTTTAGCTGATCAAACATAGTGTTATGTCATTGGAATTACCCTCAAAAGCATCATAATATTAGCTTCATCAGATGTTTATTATATATATATATAATATACACTTATTTTTCATTATTTTCCATTTATTTATTATATGTGTATGTGTTTTATTAAGATTATTAACTTGAATTCTTGGTTTAGTATCTGGACTTAGGACTTACCACGTGTCTTAAGTTGGCTAAACCTCGTGTGATATTATTGGGATTACAGCCGAAAACATCGATAACTACGAGGGTATACTCAACTGATGTCTTAAAATGTTGTAATCGTCACAAACTTTGTTCTTGATAGTGAATATTCTAGTTAGATAGGTATGTTAAATTAGCTATATTATTCATTGGGTTAGTTTTTAGACCAGATCTAAGTAAATAGCTTGCTTTGTTCAGAAATTTTGATAATTAAACTGTTCACATGTGTAGTGTTAATATTTTGCGTCGATGAAATCAGTTAAAGTTTAGATATGTCATGTAAAGAAGACCTATTAAAAAGTCTTACATGTATCGCTGTACGTCAACCACTGTGTCTTATTAAATTCATCTTTTTATGAGTTCCACAGCTCTTTCTGTTATCACGGTAACTTAAGCACAAAGCTACACAAAGGGCTATCTGTCCTCTGCCCACCAAGTGTATAAAAACCCGGTTTCTAGCGGTGTAATCCCACAGACATGACGCTGTGCCACTGGGGGCCAATCTCTTGCGATGCCGAAGATATGTCTAAAAAGAAAGTACTTGCACATACTATTGAATCAGTTCTAGTAAACTTTTTCTTAAGTGCAGATTCGACATTAGAAGTTTGGAATTCTAAAGGTTTTAAACCGTCTCTCTCAAATAACTTCGGGAGTACTGAATAAATTAATTAATAACCTTTCATTCTTAAAGATGTAACTTTAGATGTAAAATACAAGTTAAGGGAATCGTATTAAAAAAAAAATTACTTTGGAAAGCAATAACGGAATTGTAAATGTGATCCAGCACAATTTTTGATCTGAACGAATTTTGTTTTTGGTTGTTTTTTTTCTTCTTAATGAGCACTCGAAAATAAGTAATTCGTAGAAACATTCGTATTTAGCAACTTAAATAAGCTACTATTTGCAGAACGGTATTTTGTAAAATTCACTTATTAATGTTTTGATAACGTTTTCATCTTTCTAAATTGAGATTGTTTGTTTGTTTTGGAATTTCGCGCAAAGCTACACGAGGGCTATCTGCGCTAGCCGTTCCTAATTTAGCAGTGTAAGACTAGAGGGAAGGCAGCTAGTCATCACCACCCACCGCCAACTCTTGGGCTACTCTTTTACCAACGAATAATGGGATTGACCGTCACATTATAACGCCCCCACGGCTGAAAGGGCGAGCATGTTAGGTGGGATGCGGATTCGAACCCGCGACCCTCAGATTGTGAGTCGAGCGCCTTATTCACCTGGCCATGAATTGAGATTGTGAACTGGAAACATCGTTATTTCGGCGCTCCACCGACAGTAACAATAAATACAAAATAAATTGTTTAAACAAACAAATCATGATCTTATGTTGTGTAATCTACATTATTCTTTAAACATACAAATATCCATCCAGTTGCAATTTTTGGTGTATGTTTTCTTTTTTCTTGTTTGTATTGTTTGTGTGTACAAAGAAAATAAAAACACGTCGGTGAATAAAAACAAACCAGATTTGAACACAATAAGAAAGGAGTAAAAAAAGTAACTTGTTTGTGAAAATATGAAACAAATAATTTCCGTTACTATTTATATGTCGCTTTTTTTGTAAGATGGAGGTTAAAATGCCGAAATGCCTCTGTTTCGATAAGGTTATTCCTATAACATATAATAATGAGCAATGCTTCCATAAGTTCGAAAGTTTTCTACATTCTTCTCTAAACCCCCTAGTATAAATCAAGCGAAGTATTCTCTATTATCAGCTTTTTGCAAACAGACGTATTCATCTAGTGTAGATTTAAGTTTAGATAACAACTATAAAGCCATGTTTTGTTTACAGACCGTCCCTACTGATCTGATGGTCGCAGCGATAATAGAACTGCAGAAGAGCAAATGCGTTCCTGTAGAGGATACTTTTATGAGGATTAACATGTTTAGAAACTCTTCATGACAAGTACCTACCACTAGTTCAGCGGGTACGTAAACATTAGGGAAGGATTTGTAAAGGGACCGTACTCAAGGTTCCTGACTTATGTTAATGACATAAATGTATTCTATTGCAATAGGCATTGCAGCAATGTTTTGTTTTTGTTGTTTATTAACATTAATGTTAACGTTAAAAACGATCGCGAAACTAGGCTCGATTGTATCAGAAGCATGGGTTAACGTTTTTGTATTAGCCAGCCTCATAAAAAAAAGGGGGGGCGTTTCTCGGTGTGGATTGACAAGCGTAGTTGAGAATCTATGATCTTCAAGCAAGAGATAATGACAGACAGTTAGCGACAGATAATGAGATATAGTCAGCGAAAGAAGAACCGTGACTCGATTAGCTTCACTCAGTTAAAGGCGCTCTTTTTTTTTCGAAGGCTGGAAACGGTTCCGTAACCTCGCTCCCAGTTGTAATAGATGTCAACCTTTCATAGATGACTTAACAATGTTGTGATTTTCTTAGTTAAGAACAAATACGGGATACTTATTCATGTAACTATATATTATCGACTTTTAGAAAGAAAGGTTTGAGTGCAGTGAACAGTTGAAAAATAAACTCTATATTATGAAGTGATTATATATATGTGATAAAAACAACTGTATATTATACCAGAAGTATTGAACATTAAAGGATTTTCATAAAATTCGCATAGAAAAGGCTAACCTAAATGTAAAAAAAAAAATAAAAAAAAATACGACAAATCTTTTGTAAATTATCCTTTTAAATTATTGTTCATTTATATGATTTAAGATATTCTCGCAAAGCTATTCAAAAGCTATTTGTGCTAGTTTTCCCTAATTTCTAACTAATAGGCGAAACGGAAGGCAACTAGTTAACAGCACCCACTGTCAGCTCTGGGGCTACTCTTGTCTGACCATCACTTCTATAACGCATCCACGTCCTTAACATGCGAAGTGCGATTTATTTATAATTACTATATCGCTAATTGAATGCGAACGATGGGCCTGCAGATCTACAGTATGCCACGTTCAGCTCTCACAATTATAGAAAAAAACGTTATTCAGCATATTTAAATAGAACATTAACATAAATGTGAAACTAACGTTGAAGTTCTTCACTAATCCTGAACTAATGGCTTGATATTGACTACAGTTACTTTAATGGCTTGATATTGACTACAGTTACTTTAATGACTTGATATTGACTACAGTTACTTTAATGACTTGATATTGACTACAGTTACTTTAATGACTTGATATTGACTACAGTTACTTTAATGACTTGGTACTGACTATAATTACTTTAATGAGTTGGTATTGACTATAATTACTTTAATGAGTTGGTATTGACTATAATTTCTTTAATGACTTGATATTGACTTTAATTACTTTAATGACTTGATATTGACACTATAATTACTTTAATTAATTGATATTGACTACAGTTACTTTAATGACTTGATATTGACTACAGTTACTTTAATGACTTAGTACTGACTATAATTTCTTTAATGAGTTGGTATTGACTATAATTTCTTTAATGACTTGATACTGACTTTAATACTAATGACTTGATATTGACACTATAATTACTTGATATTGACTATAATTACTTTAATGACTTTATATTGACTATAATTACTTTAATGACTTGATTGTGACTATAATTACTTGTAGCAATAAAAAATAGAGGTTACATAAACAAACGAGTATCATGTTCCTCCTCTCATTATGTCAGAAAAACACGCATGTTCAAGAAGTCTTGATACAAAATGATAAAAATCCTATAACCCGAGCGTTTTCGAAATGTTTTCTTCAGGGGCAAACTGTGGTTGATTTTTAGAACATTCCCTTTCTTGATGCTTCAGAATAGTTGGCTTATATATTTGTCGTCATTTTTCAGTTATTCATTATTTTTAGATTGTTTATCTTTCAGTACCTCGGAATAAAGGATTTTTGATTACTCTCTGTATCGTTGTTTTATGGCGGCTTTATTTGGACTCAAAAGCTTTGGGTTCTCACATAGCTGTGTTTTAGGTTTCTCTTATTTTTAGTGCTTCATGATAGCACTTTTTACTTGTTTTCATGGTACTCAATGACAGTTGTTTGTTAGATTACTTGTTTTCATGGTACTCCATGACAGGTATTTGTTATATTACTTGTTTTCATGGTACTCCGTGACAGTTGTTTGTTATATTACTTGTTTTCATGGTACTCCATGACAGTTGTTTGTTATATTACTTGTTTTCATGGTACTCCATGACAGTTATTTCTTAGATTACTTGTTTCTTCGGGACTGAATGGTAGATGTTTATTAACTTTCATGTTTCCATGGCACTTCGTGATAGCTGATCTGTGACGTTTTTATCTACACAACTCCATTTTCTTATAGTTCATACTGTATATATATATATTTAAATAAAGTTAATAAAACAAGACATCAACATTTTTACTTACAAAATAATTTACTTGTAAAGTTTAAAAAATATAAGTTGAAAGAAACTTTAAAAACTCTACATGTTTCGATGGAAATAATTCCACCATCTTCAGGAAAGTAAATCACGAAGTACACATGAAGTTTCTTATAAACCTAAAGCACGTGTATGATTAGCAAGTTTTTACAATGGCGCCATTTACAACAATGATTTCCAAAAATTTACTTCCGTGGCTCCTGGGCCTAAATCTCTGTTTATATTCATTTTGTTTTTAACAATTTCTAAAGATTCTCTTGTATTTAGTTCATTTTTTTCTGTTACCTGTTTAAGTATTTTTACATTATCCCAATCAATAACATGTGTAGAATTCGCCACATGTTCTGCCAAACCCGATTCACCCGTTTTTAATTTATCAACCGCATTTTGATGTTCTTTTACTCTACATTTTAAGTTCTTACTTGTGTGTCCGATATAACTTAAATCACAAGTACATGAAATTTCATATATACCACATTTATCCCTTAATTCAATTTTATCTTTCAAACCATTACTTATGTAACTTAATTTTAACTAAATAGTAAATGTTACTTGGTAATTTACATTTTGCCTAAACACATTAACTATTTTTATTGACCATGGTGAAACATATTCTTTCTCTACTTTCCATTTTTGTTATCTGCAGTTTAGTACATCCAAAAATTTGAAGTGTGTTACAATACTTGCTGTACGTGCTATCTATGATTTAAGGATGATACCCTATATCAATCGCTACCTGTTTTAAATACGTCAATTCTAACATAAAATCTATTTATTCAAACGTTTTACTTTATCTTGATACCAGGTTCATTTATGCAAAAATTTGAAGTGTGTTACAATACTTGCTGTACATGCTATCTATGATTTAAGGATGATACCCTCTATCAATCGCTACCTGTTTTAAATACGTCAATTCTAACATAAAATCTATTTATTCAGACGTTTTACTTTATCTTGATACCAGGTTCATTTATGCGAACAAGTACATCCGTGACCGATATATAAAAAACTTTCTTAAGACTGTAACTTTATTGCAAGGGTAATTAAATATAAGTTACTTTAGTATCTCTGAGTGATCAACTTCAGCGACATTAATCCCTCTTATGTGTGTCTGCATTTGGTCACCAAAAGAAATAGAGAAGTAGCACGCTTAAGTTTTAACCCTTTGAGATCCAATGGTGCTGCAAAAAGATAGCTTGTCCGATCGATTTTTGCCTCTGTCTTCGAAGAGTTTGGCTGCGTTACTCTGTGATTAAACAGCATATTCCTATCATTGTCCAGTGAAGTTGTTACGACACTTATGCTTTTGTGGCTTCACCAGTCTGCCAGCTCAGTTTACCTCGCATTATCCTCTATCTTCAGTAAGTTTTTATTTATCCACCCCAGATTTATTTTACGTTTTTACTTGGAATCTAAGAGTATAGCTTGAAAGCATATAACGCCAAAAGTAAGAGTTCGACATCCGAGGTGAGCACAGCGCAGTTAGCCCATTGTGTAGCGTTGCAGTTAAATACAAAACTATTAAATATCTGCTTCACCACAGCTTGATTAATTTGATGCCAATAACAATTTTTTGTCTTCATTTTTATAATTGTTGCAACTCTCACAGTTAGCCCATTGTGTAGCTTTGTGCTTACATTCAAGCAAAACAAATAAAACTTAAACTTTTATCATTTTTGCAACTCTACAATAAAGAAATAAATATTTTTATTTGTTGCACATAGTACATCTTTCCTATTTCATTCGGATGTTATTTATACTTTAGACATCCACATCTATCTTGTTAAATCTTAAATTCCTTTTATTAGTTTGGGGATCTAACTGCTTGTTTATTTCATAATCTGATAAATATCATACAGGTCACGTGTTTCGTCAGCGCTTCGTGATAGTTGGTTAAATTGTTTGTATTTTTGTTACTTCAAGTAATTGATTTTTAGATTAAATGTTTCTTTGATACTTCATGGAAACTGGTTTTCACGATAGCTTGTTGTTTGGCTAGTTGTTTCTTTGATACTTCATGGAAACTTTTTTTCACGATAGCTTGTTGTTAGGCTAGTTGTTTCTTTGATACTTCATGGAAACTGGTTTTCATGATAGCTTGTTGTTAGGCTAGTTGTTTCTTTGATACTTCAAGGAAACTGGTTTTCACGATAGCTTGTTGTTAGGCTAGTTGTTTCTTTGATACTTCATGGAAACTGGTTTTCACGATAGCTTGTTGTTAGGCTAGTTGTTTCTTTGATATTTCATGGAAACTGGTTTTCACGATAGCTTGTTGTTAGGCTACTTGTTTCTTTGATACTTCATGAAAACTGGTTTTCACGATAGCTTGTTGTTAGGCTAGTTGTTTCTTTGATACTTCATGGAAACTGGTTTTCACGATAGCTTGTTGTTAGGCTAGTTCTTTCTTTGATATTTCATAATAGAAGTTCATTGCTTTAGATTTCTTGTTTCTTTAGTACTTTTTGGATTACCTACTTATTTGATACTTCATGTGCGTCTTTCGTGCATCTTGCTTGGTACACTATTTGCTCCTTTGATACTTCACAGTAGCACATTGTTAGATTATTTGTTTCTATGACACTTCAAGCCAGTTAGTTTGATGAATTACCTACCTATGTGTTATTTCACGATAGTTGGTTGTTAGATTACTTGTTGTTTTTTATGTACTTCTTTATGGTTGGTTTTGATATTGCTTGTTTTGTTTTTGTTCTGCAAACTAGTTTTTTTGTATTGCGTAGATTTATTGGTTTTCGTTATATATTGTTATTAGATTACTTAAATTATTTGTTTGTTTTTTTACTTCGTGATAGGTGATATGATATTACTTGTTTTTTTAGTGCTTTTTGACAAGTGACTTATTTCTTTGGTACTTCGTAATAGTTGGATCTAATATTACCTGTTTATTCAAGGCTTCTTGATAGTTAGTTACTAGATTACTTGTTTTTGTTTCTTAGTACTTCAGGCTACAATTTTTTTGGATTACTTGTTTCTTTCATCTTTTATTGTAGTTGACTTTTACGCTACCCACTCATTTAATGCTTCAGGAGAGTTACTCTTAATTTAATATTCCATAAAACTGATCAACAAAATCCTTGGTATTTCCATTCCTAAACTGAAACTTGATTTTATTATTACAGCTGGATGCTGAGACAATGACGTAAACACCAGCTTTAAGTATAGAAACAGGCATAGCTCACAAGAAGAAGAAATTATTTTACTCATATTTAAGCACACATAAAATGCTATCCTTAATTTACATTAAATCCTATAAACCTAGTACCTGGTTGAATGTTATAATACTTTTCAAGTTTTATAATACTCAACAGATATCGTATCTTCGCTGTATAACAAGTATAGATATAGATCATACGATACTGAAGTCAAAGCATATTGCCATGACAATTAATATTAACTTCCTATCAGGAAAAGCTATGTACTTAAAGCTAAACTAAAAATCAACATGTATAAGAGTCAAACTTCAAAGGATTAGAAATGTTTGACTTGAAATATTATTTAAGATTCAAATTATTTCTACTACTGTCAAGTTTCAAAGCATCCCTGTGTAACAAGCTGGCGTATTAAATCTGTGTAACAAGCTGGCGTATTAAATCTGTGTAACAAGCTGGCGTATTAAATCTTCAAAACAGTCATTTATTTTTATTATTTGTGTCAACTTTTTAATAATTTCATTTCATTTTATGTTTGAGTATTCCAAGCATTTTTTTCAAATACCAATTATGAAGCTGGGTAAACGTAGTAAATATATCTTTAAGAAGGCAAATAGCAGTGCTCAAAATAATACAGAATAAAGTTTTTAAAATGTTGAAACTAATTCCCACATCTATGGCTCTCTGTGTCGTCGCTGCCTATATGTATAGGGCAGTAAAGATGTGTTGTCCTGATGCTGCGGTCGTGGAATTTGTCCAGCAATGTGACCGTTTAAAATCTACAAAAACGTGACCTATTCATCTATCACATTCCTACCGCAAAGTAAACCACTGAATGTTTGTTGTGTGGTATTTTCTTCCCTTCAGAGTGGTATTGTGTGTACGGGAGGGACAGGTTTCATGGATTCTTGAGTCTGTATGCCACGCTACTATACTTATCTGTGTTTGTTAGACCTGTTTTCCGTCTAGCGTTGAAGTAGAGAAACATTTCAGTGTCCATAAAGCGTCGACTATTTCTCTTCTATATTTCTACAACCAGTTCAAACTTCCATCAAGAACTACTTCGGGGGAGAGTGGCAATTCCAAACCTAGGGGCGGAACTGTGATTTATGGATTTTTCAAATACACTTCTGCACCTCCTAAAAAATCAATATAAATGTTATTTTATGCAAAAAAAATTGTACTGGCAAGAGAGCACAATAAAATATTAGAAATTTATAAAACTGTAAAGAATTTGCCCACTGTAAAAAAATAGGAGCTTATATTTTTAACTTGAAGAGAAAAATTGATACATAAGCTTTGTGACTGCTGAAATTGAGAAATGTCTAAGAAAAATAAATAAACTTCTCAAAATTAATACTGTCGTTTAAAACTTTCTCTGGAATCAGTGGTGCTGTATTCTGGTCAACTCAACTGATTTTGGATAAATAGTTGACATTATCTTGAAGTATAATTGGTACTAAGCATCCAAAAACATGATACGGATAACTTAAGTATACATACAAGTATTCAGGCTTTCAAAATTACAAAGTCCTACAAGTCATTCTATAGTACATAATGTTGGGAAATACAGATGATATTGCACGGATGTATTGTTCAGATGTACAACTGATACATTATGGATGTCTTGTATAACTTATGGTGGTGTTCACGTATAGAGGGGGTGCATTATTCGAAATAATTAGTCGTAAACTAACAAAATTGTTATGTACAATTATGTTATTTTTATTGTATCTATATATGTATATTTATTTGTAGCCCTAGAATAGACTTCATAAGTTTAATACTTTCTTTAGAGAAGTTTAATTTGTCAATTAATCCTAGTAGAGTAGCGTAAATTAACATCTTTATTTACTGTGTACAGTTTTTATCAGTCTATATTTATTTCTGAGACCTACTTAAACAGGAAACAATGAATTTTAATTGAATTAATAGGACTATGCTAGTTAATCTCTTATGAGTTCTAAGCAAGTAAACAAAGAACATGGCCTGTGGTATATCGTTCATAATAAAAACCACCAAATCGTAATGTTAACTCACTTGTAACATGGAACGAATTTATTTTACAAGACAGCCCGCAACCTGACTTGCAACCAACTGGAGAAAACGATAATGTTTCCATTTGTTGTTGTTGTTGTTTCTTTTATAGTTGTACGGCTGATGATTGATATAATCAGGGCAACGTTCACACGTTTTTTATAAAACATTTGTAACTGTGAACTTGTTGACTTAATATTTCATGTAACAAAACATTACCGACTTGGGACACATGATGACAAGTAAAATTATAAAAAGCAAGTGTTATAGTGTTATATATCCCTATACAATTATAAGAAACATGGACATGTTTCTGGTATTACAGTGAATGTTTCTTTGATGTATTTGTGGCCTGGGTTAGTCTGGTGGGTTAGAGTGCTCGAATTGCAATCTGTGGGTTGCGGGTTTGAATCCCGTCACTGAGCATACTCGTTTTTTCAGGAGTTGGGAAGTTGCTGGTGGCGTTGACTAGTTGCCTTCCCTCTAGTCTAACTTAGAAAATTAAAGACCGATAGCGCAGATAGCCCTCTATTTGCTTTGCGCGAAATTCAACAAACGAACAATTTCTTATATTTGTTACAATACAAGTTAGACAATGATATATTACTACTAAACTATTTCAGAAATGTTAATGAATATTTCTCAATTGTTATTTTATTGCTATTTTACGGTAGTAATGTTATAAAACAGAACTTTTAACAATTTTAGAAATTTGTCATTTTTTGCCTAAATCTGCTTTATGACAGTCACGGAGTATACCTTATTTACATTCACTGTAAATGTAGCTGAATGTTGTTCTATGCTGCACTACTGACTATGTCACAGTTAAATTAACTGATAATTTCGCCTTTCGATAACTAGTTTACAATATATCAAATAAGGTATTATGCATGCAGTTAATCGGATGTCGAAAGTTTGTGAACATGTGCTAATACATTTACTTAGGTAAATTTTACAGAAAAGCTGATATCAGTTTTATCCTGTGTGTTTTTTTTCACTTTTTTGGGTGAGGGGGAGGGTGATGGAGGACAAGCCAATCTGAAGGGTGGCACAAATACTTACATAAAAATCAAATGTTATGAGTTGAAGGTTCTCTCCGTTAAATGTGTTCTTTGGAATAGTCTTTGACGTAGGAATCCGTGGGTTATGGGATACGGTGCTTGGGCACTTTATCTCAGTTAAAAGTGCTGTATAATACAAATTTTGCTGTCTTCGTGTCCTGCAGACTTTTGGAAAGCCTTATTAGAAACAGTATCTAGCTTGTGTACAAATTAAAGATTCCAAACAGTAAGCAATTGTACAACTTTGAATAGTGATTTTGTTCATTTGTTCGTTGTGTTTCTTTGGGTTTTCCTTCTTCGCTTTATTCTTTGCAAAACCTTTCCAAAATACAGCAGGACTGAGCAGTTAGGAGATCTTTGCAAACTAAAAAACAAGGACAGTCAGGTGGTTTGCTTATTCACAGTTTAATGTAAACACTGAAGTGATTTAAGCATAAATGGAAGAAATATAACTTTTGCAGATAATACGGCTTTAGTATATTCTGATAATACGGCTTTAGTATATTCTGGTAATTCAGAGGAAACTTTGACTTTCATGAAAGATTATTTAACAAAAATCATAAACTGATGCCACCAAGTGGCTCAGCGGTAATTCTGAGGGCTTATAACACTGACAATTGGGTTTCGATACCCGTAGTTCACACAGCATAGATGGCCCATTGTTTTGCTTTGTGCTTAACAATAAATAAACACAAATTGGTTTCAGTAATAACTTAGTCTTTAACGTTCAGAAAATTAAATATATTGATTTTAGATTTAATGAAAATCAAATAGATGACATATGTAATAAAATACGTAATTGCTCTGTTTACTCCAATAACTTAATCCACGACTGTCAGGTTAATGAGGAAATGGGTTGGTTTACTCCAATAACTTAATCCACGACTGTCAGGTTAATGAGGAAATGGGTTGGTTTACTCCAATAATTTAATCCACGACTGTCAGGTTAATGAGGGAATGGGTTAGTTTACTCCAATAACTTAATCCACGACTGTCAGGTTAATGAGGAAATGGGTTGGTTTACTCCAATAACTTAATCCACGATGGTCAGGTTAATGAGGGAATGGGTTAGTTTACTCCAATAACTTAATCCACGACTGTCAGGTTAATGAAGGAATGGG
>NW_013667136.1:171257-193459 GCF_000517525.1 Limulus polyphemus
ATATATATTTATATTCAATTCATGATCATCAAGAAGTTATTTTGGTTGGAAATAAAATATAAATACCTAAATACACTATATTTATTTATCTAACAAAATGTTTAGCTTACTGCCAATTGAATTGAAAGTAGTAGAAAAATATATAATTAAAAAAATAACAATTTAACTGTTAAGTCATAATGATATTAGTTCTGTTTTCATTAAAAAAGATAATATAATAAAAACTTTGGATGTTTTTGTTGAATTTTGTTCGCGTAAAAATAATAAAGTAAAAATATATATATATTCATTTTTTTCGTCCACAAATAAGTAATTTCTAGAGTGGATATCATATTTTCTCTCTTTTATAATTTTTCATGGAAAAATTCAAAATAGAATTTTTAAATGTGTGATTAAAAAGTAATATTTTTATTTAGTTGTTTAATATTTTGATATTGAATATACATTATGTTATTAAGTACAGTTATGTGATAATGTTAGTGTTATATCCATGTATATATGTATAACTAATAAATCACTATATTTATAAAGGCCCCGGTGTCTTGGATGTAACTCTGTGGGTTTATCATGCTCAAAATCTAGTTTCGATACCTGCGGTGGACATAGCTCAGATAGCTCATTGATAACTTTGTGCTTAATAATAAATATTTATAAAGCTTTGTATGTATTTATGAAATGTATTTTGAATGAAAAAATCAACTTCAATTTAAAATATACTAATATACATAGTTTACTAACTTGCCACGCTGAAATCCGAGGCTTGATTTCTTATCGTAGTCAGAGGGCTTGTAGCACATTGTTTAGCTTTGCGCTAAAACAACAATAAGAATAGTATGTAAAAAATAAAAATAAAAATGCGACTAATTTAACAGCTGCTTCAAGTCCAGACTTTGAAGGTTCCGTTATCTAGGAATCAGCTCTTTTGTAGTAATCTTTAAACACAAACTGAATTTTGTACAGGATATATTGAAAGTGTAAATCAATAGGACATAAAATATTAACTCGTCTTTATTAATGCGTTTGAAATCAACTTGTGCTCACATCAAGTTTCCATATAAATGTTTTAACTTGATCTTTCGTTGCATAATATTTGACACTAACACTAAAACCTACTTCTAATTAATCACGTCATAATGATATTAAGATAAAGACATACATACGCCATTCTTTTAGTCCTCTATTGCTAAGGTTTTCATCTACCAGTTGTGAACCAGCCCAAAAATTATCCGGAAGCCCAAGATCTCTAAAAAGATGCACTGGTTTATTGATCTTTGTTAACCCATACCTATCTGCAAGATAACCTCTGCTGTTATTATATGATTTGCGAGAGATTACGAACATTGACGTACCTAGAAGATATAACTGTCATTAAAAATAAATTTAGCTTACCTACCTAGTTTCACATTCCTAAATGTATTTGGCTGTTTTTTTTATGATTGATTATCAAAGTTATTCCATCATATCTAAATGTCCTGCAAATGTAACACACACAAAACCTTATTAGCACAAGCTACTCCGATGTGGTGACTTTGCCTTTTCGATCGCCCGGAATAGAATTAATATTTTTTCAGGTTAGTAAACGAACGCACCCTGGATGTTCAATATAATAGTCACAGCTCACAGTCGTGTAAAAAAATTTATCGGCTGCTTCACCCAGTTTTTCACCAGTAAGTAGATATCCATGTTCTCTAAATAGTTTTAAAGTTGATACTAACATATTTCTATATTGCGCACTCAATCTGAAGTTATCTTTTTTTGCACATTTAAAAAAAATGGAAAATGCTACCATGAAAAAAAGTCAAAACAGTTTATAACATAAGAGCCATTTTACAAATAATATTATATATATATTAATAACTTTGAGGTTCACTACGGTATTTAAATTTCTTGTGTATCTCTGTTATTACTTAAGATTTTTACACTTTTTACAGTAAAACGGAAAACAAAAATGAATGCTAAACAGAGGGTTGAGTAAGTTATACTAAAATGATTTCAAATATTAAAATAAGCAAGTTATGTGATAACCACAGCCAAAATAAGGTTGTGGTGGAACGGGATGTATCAGAACTACACTTCGACATTGTTTAGCCTTTTCTAGCTGTTATGATGCCACTAAAAATTCATCTCTTTTGAGAAGGGTATGTAACAATCTTTTTCGGTGCAAAATATTTATACGATCAGATCATAAAGATTTATTCAGATCTGGACTTTATAATCTTCAAGATGAGAATGTCCTTTGTATTCAATAGCATTGAAAAGAAATGAAATATAATCGACTTTGAGATCAGAATTATCCATAAAGAGATCTTAAACCGTAGTAAGCAAAATGCAGCGTTTTATAACGGATGAAAACCCACGAACACAACTGTCAGTGACAAAAGCCATCAGTATATCCTAGGTACAGTAAACAATGAAAAAGGATCTCCGTCTGTAAAAGCGACACAGGTCACGTTTACACCAGTTGCTTCCACGGCATATCAGTTCAAATGTCACATACTTCAAGCCCCTAGACAATGATATGGATGTTCATGTTATTGCCTACAATAAATATTGGTCAGTCGTCTGACGCAGAGCCTACGCATTTCTTTGTGATGGGACTACTGAAATTAGTGCTGAGTAACAGTCGTTCTCTTACACGAAATGGCTTATAAAAACTGCGGAGAGGATAGGTGTGCTTTGAACATGACAGCCTTAAGATGGAGCGCTTTGCAATATAAACTATGCTGCTGGGCTATTGTCAATATGCATGGTACTCAGATAGAGCATGATTGGATGAAGTGATATGGACTGCAAGTGAGGCTCCAGACTATTGTTACTCCAACGTACTGAACCTCTGTAATTAAATATTAGAGCCTATAGACTTTATCGAACCTAAAAGATCGAAACGTGTATTTGTATTCATACTATTGTTATCCTTGATTCACTATTTGATGAATTATTTTAAAGTTCAAGCGTGAGACTAGAGTTTGGTTGTTATCCGAATCATGTTGACCTTGCCCAAAGACAGATTTTTACCGTTTATTACAACATAAATAAGATAACGAACACGAAAACATTTCTTGAGAACACATTTCATTTTCTTATGAGTTTACGATCTTAAACTAATTAAAGTAAATTTTCAGGATGCTTACATATTTCATACCACGAGAACATTACAAAACAAATATAGACAACCTCGTAAATAATATACTTTGAAACGTCTCAGATAACTTAGTTCATTTATAATATAACTTCTGTTAGTGCATTAAGAATTTGGATTGACATTTCTGAATTCAAAGGCAGGTGATATAAGCAATAATAAAAGCTGAAGAAATTATCCAGAGAACGAACGCCCTGTTTTAGCTTAATGTGACACCAATGGTAAAATGATAAATAGTTTAATTTAATTCAGTAATAAATATAAGATAACACACATATGAATATAATGAGACTATTTTCTGTATATCATCATGGAAAAAACATTTTGAGAAATCATTGAAAATATTCTTATCTGATTTGCAATTATTTACATTGATGTGATTAAGTGCATTTTAAGGAGTTTTTAATCTTACGTTAATTTTGCCGAAATTATTTTAAAGAATAGCTTTGATGGCCTTACTAATTTTCAGTATGTTGATAATTATAACGAAATATTTAGTGTGTATGTTTTGCGTATGGCATTATAATGCATTACCAAAGTAAATTCATTTTTCTTTATAGCTTTTTGAGCTTAAGTCTTTTATATTTCAATTTAACCTAGTTAAAAATACAGAGGGTTATTAGCACTTTATAAGAACGATTTCGACATGTATTGATTCTCGGAGAATTTCCGACCATTCCAAAGTGAAATGCCGTTAGAAGTATGTCACATCCCATTATGAGAAAGGACATTCATAGAGTGAAACTGTAGAACAAAACATTTCGAAACTTGAAACTTTCAATAATGTCCATGGAAGCGGGAAACTTGCACAGCAGAGCATTTAGGACATCAACGAGCTCAAATATCACAACCATCATCCGAAAGTTGAAGTCTATGGTTATGAAAAATAACCCTCTATCTCAAAAAGCCAGTATGATTAAGAAACTCAGTACAATAAAACTGAGAAGATACCTATCTCCTGGTACCATTAACAGTACAATAAACAAGCACTTGAAGTTAAAGAAAGCTCACAAACTTCCAATCATATACCTTGACTTCAACGAATTTTTCCCCAAAAAGATTCTGAAGAACTGGAACCACAGCAATCTCATTCGACCACATGCCTCCCAAGTCCTCCCATGTAACTTCAATGGACTATTGTGCCTATGATCTGCTTAAACTTTGAACATGGTTTTGAAAGCCGACGTTCATGTACAATGAAGTGTATGTGAGAAATGTGTCAAAATGTGTGATTCAAGATTTCAGATTGACCTCATATCCTTTGTAGAGATTTGTTAAAATTACAGTTGTCGTGACAGATAATAATGCTGATCAGATTAACCCTCAGTGGGTTTATTATCCTACGTGAAAATGTGTCCTTTTTTATACCAGAAACCTAAGTAGCTTTTAATAACTTGAGCAAGGTATTGTGGATGTATAGATATATGAACGTAAGACGAAGATCAGTGGAAAATGGTGCATCAATACCAGAGACACTGTACGGAGCAGATAACTAGACATGGACAAAAGTGCATGAACAGAGATTGGCTGGTTTCAATTATGGGAGTAGCTTAGCAAGAGAGGGTGACAAAGGGGGAAGAAGGAAGGATGTCTGGACAAAGGAGGTTGAGTTAGGAGAGAAATGCAAGGAGATCTAGTGGATCAGGTAAAAGACAGACAACGTGGAAAACACTGGTCATTCAGCACCGAACCAGCGGACGCGTATAACTTACTGACTGATTGACTGGAAATTTTACATCTGTATTGTGTGTAAAACAAAACCTTCAAATGACAAATATATTTTTCGCTTTATCTTGTTGTAGATATTTCAAAGTAATGTTTACAATCGAAGAGACAAGCATTTTCATAACTTTAGAGCGTCAAATTTATTTTCTATGTTTATTATTTGTTTTTCTTGACGCACCTACGTTTCCTTTTTTTGTTCATTTTTTATTTAATGCTACAAAATAAATAAAAGTTTACGTACATGCAACTGGTACTTAATAACACGGCTTGATATTTTCTTGATTTATGTTGTAATGAATACTTAATCTTGCAAAAGCTTTTTGTTTCGCTCGACTCCTTTCTACTAGCAATGTGCTTCTCGTAATGTGTTATCTAACCGATCTTCGCTTGATCATTTCCAAGGTCGCATTTGAAAAACAATAAATTTTGTGAAAAGATGTCATCACGATTAAACAATTATAAGCATATTTATACTTGTTGCGTTCCATCTTCGTGTTTAAGTACGTATTTAGTTTAGTTTTACATTCTGCTGTAGTTGATTAGATTTAACACTCTCAATGTTTTCATTTCGTATTATTACTTTTTGTACTGATCTCACCACGCATGATCAATTTGCTGAATACAAATTATGTACAACCTGTTCTATTAAACATGACATCGCATCGTGACGATTGTTTCAAGAATCACATGATATGAGGTAAACTATGTATATGAAGCTTTCCAGGTGGTCCCCTACGTCGTGTAGTGTTCCTGTCACACGTATATCAATAGAGTTCCCCTACGTCGTGTAGTGTTCCTCTCACACGTATATCAATAGAGTAAATTTCTAGCTAAATTGTGGGTATGACTACGTCGCTAAAAATAAAAAATACTGTGAAAAATGTATCACTAATGTGTTTGTAAACACAAGTACACCATTCTTGCAACATGTTCAAAATGTTATCATGTAACCATTATATGCATATTAAAAATAATTTTGATTCAAAATCTTCAACAGAACGACGAGTTGTTTGATAAGCTATGGCTAAGGGAGTTTTTAAACAATACAGAAAATTTAGTTTTACCATATTAAGAAAATATATACTCCTAAAAATCTGGAAAACTAGTTAAATTCGGGATGTTTCCAATCACCTAAATGTCCACTATCATTGTAGTTACTTTAGAACAATGACTTACTGGTATGTTCCTTTTTTATGTGCTCGTACTTAGGTATGACCGTCTTCAGTAAGGCTGCCGGTAGATTTGTTGTTGTTTTAATCGGAATTCGTCCTATGACCCCAAATAAAAAGAGGGCTGATCGTAACCTTACTTACTAATGTTATATCTTTTAAAAGTTTAATATTTAATTGAGGTAAAGGATTTTGTATTGTTAGAAGCTCTTTAATTCAAACCCTTCGGTGCCTCATCGGTAAGTTTAAGGCTTATAACGCTAAAACTTAGGGTTCGATCGCTTCGGTAGGTTCAGCACAAATATCCCATTGTACAGTTTTGTCTTAACAACAAAAAATTTTGATTCAAATTATTCAATTAAAACATTGATAGGCTGCTTAAAAAACTCCTGAATTATTATTATTGCTGTTGTTCTTTGCCCTTCATCTCTTATGGTACTTACTCTTATGGAACTATCTTATGGTATAAAAAGTCTTTGGAATAAGTTAACTCGTACTTTATAATATCAACATTAATACAAGGTAAAATCAAATCACTTTTATCTATGAAGTTGATAATAACTATAACATCTATGCAATCTAAAAATAATGTAATGTGAGGAATGGCAATATTATTGTAGAGGAGAAATTGGCAGAAAGCTATAACGTAATCGCACATCCTCCAATATTCCTTAACATAAACAGAAAAAAGAACATAAAATCAATTAATTAACTTAGAGTTTTAAACAAAGAACAACATCTTCAAAAAGAACATAAAATCAATTAATCAACCTAGAGTTTTAAACAAAGAAAACAACATCTTCAAAAAGAACATAAAATCAATTAATTATCTTAGAGTTTAAAACAAAGAAAACAACATCTTCAAAAAGAACGGTATGTCTGCGGACTTATACTGATAGAACCGGGTTTCGATACCCGTGGTGGGCAGAGCACAGATAGCCCTTTGTGTAGCTTTGTGCTTAATAATAAACAACAACAACAAGTTTTAAACAAAGAAAATAACATCTTCAAACACAAAAAACTATTTTCATAAAACTGAATAAACGAATACCCAGAATCATCAATATAAATTTTAAGAATGACTTTGTTCTGACGTTTTTTTGGAATTAAGCACCATTGATTAATGTCCAATCACATACTTTCGTGCTAATACGTGTTTCCTCTGTTGATGTCAAAATGAATTATCGACATTTTAACCATTATTCACATTTTTAGTTTTTTAAATTATTTTATAGAATCACATGCTCATATTCATAACAAAAAGTTCTAAAAAATCGTTGTATATGAAACACAAAACATTCAAAATTATGTTCCGAATAAACATTTCATAGCTTTAAATTACACTTGTCATCAGTTTATTCTACATTACATCAGAATTAACCTTACACTCAAGTAGTGAAACAACATGTATCTTTACTGGTTTATGAAATCTCTTCTGATGTTTTCGGAACGACATAATTTACGAAAATGTGTGACAAAATAATGTTAAATACTTTTGTTTAATTTATTGACGCTGACTGAAAGTGTGGATGAAAATACTAAAAGAAACTGAAATGTACTTAATTATTTCGTATTGTTTTAAGCACAAAGTTACACAATGGTCTATATGTGCTCTATTTACCTCGGTGAATAGAACCCCGGAATTTAGCGTTCTAAGTCCGTAAACTTACTGTTGATCCACCGAAAGACTTAATGTGTTCTAAAAAGTATCCCATATGAAAACATAAAAGAAACTTTATAAAATAATGAATTACTGTTTCTTGAACTAGCTAAAAAAAATTGTGAAATTCTTTGGCATGTCAAAAATGTCCCTATAAAAATTAGTTGCACAAAATTTAATTAATATTAACACTGCGTATGTTTCCAAGCGTTAGTTTGAACTAACACTGTACTTCAAATGGTAAAAAACGTGACACCTTTGCTAATGTTGCTCCAATGACTTGTGTATAATTTGGAAATTAGGAAATCAATAGTACAGAATAAAGTAGAATTAATGAGAATACACAAATCTCTGAAGTAATTCTAAACAAAAAAAAAACAGATATAGAGAAGGTGGCATTACTAACAACCATCTTCTTTCATTTAATTCTGGTACCCCGGTGAGACAGTGGTATGTCTTCGAATTTAGAACACTAGAATCAGGGGTTCGAGTCCCTTCAGTGAACACAGCAGATAGCTCGATGTGGCTTTGTTATAAGAAAACATCCCTACATATAATTCTGAACAATCACAAGTATAAGAAAAGGCAATACTACTAAAAACGCATTCTGTAGACACAAATACAGGGGACGGTATAATAATGCCATGAACTCATCCCAGATGTAGGTATGAGCAACCAACAGGACAAAAAAGAAATTATTTCAACCAAACAGGTTTTTCTGGTGTAATTCGAACAAATACAAGTACGGAGAAAATGGTCTTGGAAACAAACATCAGTCTCCGATGTAATTATATACAAACATAAGTAAAAATATACTACCTACCATACACTAGCAGTTTTGGTATAATGTGAATCAAACACAAACACGGAAAAGGTAGTTCGAATAACGAGATAACAGGCACTCTTTTGTGTCAAGTGTGAACGTCCGCAAGTCTAGAACAAATGATACTAGTCAAAAGAATCATTTTAAGGGACAGTTTTAACTAAACGTCAGGTATACGTATGATAGCACTGCTCAAAATAATCTTTCTCTGGGGTACTTTTAACTAAACGCAACTAACCACACATATATGTATGAAAGTGCTGCTCAAAAGAATATTTCACTGAGATACTTTTAACTAAAGATAACTAACCACATGTGATAGAATAGTACTGCTCAAAAGCAGTTTTCTGAGGTAGTAACACGACCTTCTTCTGAATCAAGACTAGGTCGCTGTTTATGCAGCTTGTCTGTTTTATGAAGATACTTTGCTTTGGTTAGAAGATAATAATAATTTTTAGTGATCTTCTCTTGTTGATGCTCTGGAAACAAGATCCGCTTCACGTCCAAACAAGACCTGCTTTACATCCAAACAAGACCCACTCCACGTCCAAACAAGACCTGTTCCACATACAAACAAGACCCGCTCCACGTCCAAACAGGACCTGTTCCACGTCCAAACAAGACCTGCTCTACATGCAAACAAGACCCACTCCACGTCCAAACAAGACCTATTCCACATACAAACAAGACCCGCTCCACGTCCAAACAGGACCCGCTTCACGTCCAAACAAGACCTGCTCCACGTCCAAATAATACCCACTCCACGTCCAAACAAGACCTGCTCTACATCCAAACAAGACCCACTCCACGTCCAAACAAGACCTGTTCCACATACAAACAAGACCCGCTCCACGTCCAAACAGGATCTGTTCCACGTCCAAACAAGACCTGCTCCACGTCCAAACAAGACCCGCTCCACGTCCAAACAAGACCTGCTCCACATACAAACAAGATCTGCTCCACGTCCAAACTATAGTCTTGTTCATGCAGCTCATGGCAGGTTATAGCTTGCTTTGATTATCGGTTAATGACAACTACTTTAATGAACTTCTTTTAATTCGTTTTTCCGCGCTTTGGGTCTATAAGAACAACGATCAAATCACACTATTCTATCAGACAAGAGTAGCCAGTAGCCTTACAGTAGGCGGTGGGTACTATTGACTTGATGCTTCCACTCTAGTCCATCAACTCAAAACTAGAAACGTCTATGCGTATATAGGCCTTTGTGTAGCTTTTACGCGAAAATTCTGAAACGAACAAACAAAAGCTTTGAGTATTTATGTAACTTCAACCACTATTGAATTTTAAATACAAATCAAATTATTAAACAACAAATAGTCTGGTCACTCTTGATTAAATTTTATTTGAAAGTTTGTTCTATATCCTTTTCGAATTTCTTCATGTTAACGTTACTTTTATAGAATCCACTGATCTCACTGCGTTTGTTCATTAATTACAATCAATTTCATTAGTTACTGAGAGTACATATGAGAGTACAAATGTGTATTTCTACTTTATTTTCTCTGTACTTTGCTTGTTTCAATCTAAAGATGTTTGATGCATATTTTCTCTTTAATTATACAACCATTGAACAATGAAAATTGCTTTCATTTTTTAATTTCAATGATTATAAGAACAAAACTTAATTTTATGTCATACTTTTGTTTTCTCAGCATCATGTGCAATAAAAACATTTGAACATTTAAAAACAAAACATTTCTTAAGTAAAAAATTGCAAATTAATAAATTATAAAGAAACGACTTCACACATAGAAAACTACAATAACATTATGAGGAACTTTATAAGACCGATGCAAACATGTTAATATATGTAAAAGTAACTGGTTATTTTTAAAAGAACTATTCCACTAAGGTAAGGTTGATACTTTATACAATAATATACTAAAAAATGCATTAATCCCAATGTGAAATGTTAATAGACTATTTTATTTTATAACCTATTAACCATTCAGGTTTTCTTCCCTCTGAAAGAATGTTGAGATTGTCTGTGTATTCTAGCACCCAGTAATTATCTCAACTTTTAGTTCTTCTTCCACTTTGGTACTTAGTTTCACAAACATGTAACAGTCATCAGAGGAAAAACAAATAAAATCATCGTCTTTCAACTTACGATTATAATAATTATCATTATTTAGTTTCATTCCAAATGTCCGTGAACGTGCATAATATTCATTACTAACATAAGACAAATAACAACGGTCACCTTCTAATGTTGCCATTCCAAAATGGTAAAGTGTATATGAACTTAACTGCTTTTTCAATAAAGTTAAACAATAGAATAATTAAAGACAATTTTGCGATGTAGAAACTGGGTATCTTTACAGCATGCACTAGACTAAAGCACCAGTTCTAACGAATGAAACCCAGTGGGAAGAGTATATTTATTCCAAGGGTATTAAGCAGAACAAGATAAATTATTAATCAGAGCAAGAAATTACAAAGTGTGTGTGTGTGTGCGTGCGTGTATTTTTGTACTAATAAAACTCTTTGTATGGATATTTGTGTGTAAAAGTTATACATATAGCGTCAAAACGCGCAAACATTTATGACGAAAAATATTTTTAAAAACTTTTATATCAGTCATAGAAATGTAGATATTAAATTATTTTTCCGCAGTGGTAGGTACCATTTTTCATTCATACATCATCTTAAAGAAAAAGAGGAGGGAAGGGGGCAGAAGTGAACTTATAGCAAAATTGTAAATCCCTCATGTTTTGCATACCGAAGAGAAATGACACAAAATGAAAATAGGATCATTAATGTAGAGAAGCAAAACCTGGACTGTACTATAACATAATCTGACTGAGCTTCGTAGGTAGTTATCCCTTGATCTGGGTTTACCAATAACAGGTAGTAGCATGAAGTCTTAGTTCAAGGACATGGCAAATTAATAAATTTTTGAAAGCTTAAACTCGATTAGACAATAGACACGTTTTACTTAGACATTAACATCTGTGAAACGTAAAACACGAAGAAAAGAATTTTAATAGTATTTCGACGTAGGGCCCAAAGTTGTTTTTTAAGAGCATTGTAAGTCTGTAAACTCACCATCGGAGTACCGCTACATTTTGGTATTGGGTCGAATGGAGAAGCACACAAAACTAATTAAAATGCAAAAAAAAAATGCGTTATGTTCTAAAAAGACTAAATGTTACAAGCAAATGTTAAATCCTTAGATAAAACTCGTAATATGTGACCATAAATACAGCTCGAAACTAATTGATCAATACATTAACAAATAACACGCCCGGTAGCAGCACTAATCCAACTTTCCAAGAACCCCGAATACGCTCTTTACACCACAACATTCTATAGGCATTAAATATTCATTAAAAGAATGAAACATTACAACTACATTTTGCTATGACGAAAGATGAAGAGGTTATATATATTGAAGAATTATTACACTGTAATCTAGTATATGATGTATAACTTAAGAAAGATTTACGATATATTGTACGTCATGTGTACTTCAACTTCGACCTTCTGTTTTTTATTGTTGTTGTTTTTTTTTTCAGAATTTTAAAACAATTAACAGCTGTTGCTTGCACGGTTGAAAGAAAGGGGGTTAACACAATCGCAATATTATTTTAAGATTGTTGACAGACGTGTAAAACACCTTGATAAAAACGTTATAAAATGTTGTATCCAACAGATGGCACGTAGATCAGACTAAAGCTGTTCAGTGTTAATTGCAATACTGTTTCTCAATCAGTGTTTTATACATCTGGTATGTCGGTAAGCCTAGATCGGTGTGGCTCATTGTTTGCAGCCATGAAAATTGTGTTAAACCCGGTGTCAAAGCCAAACACGAACATAACATTATATAAGCTTCTGTAACAGCATTGCACAGGTTCTTTCTCACTACCTCTTTTTTAATTTTCAGTTACCATTTTGCATATTTAACATCACGCAATCACTAATTACATCATTCCATTTGCCCTTAAGGAACGCTACCTGCAGTTATACGATAAATGTGAGATGGGAACCTCCGGGACTAGGTGGAAATAACCCCACAAATTATAGGGTAGCTTAACTGCTATAAATCAGTTGGTCTGATAAACTAAGTAGCATAGATACCTGGTTGAGAAAAAAACAGGTATATTTAGAAAATCATTGCCAGTTCATTTAGGTTGTTTAAATGTTATTTTTGAACATGTGTCCATGTCAAAAATTTTATAATTTCTATTGATCTAAGATAAGTTAAGATTAATGTTAATCCACAAAGAAAAATATAGAAATATAGAATTCTTATCTTTTTATTAATAAAAAGTACTGCTAACGCCATTTCTTAAGCAACATTTCAACTTGAAAGTTCGTGGCAACTTTTTGTTGTTGTTGTTATTTACTTTAGCCAGACTGTTGGATAAAATAGATTAACTTTAGTTTATTAGTGTAAGTAATCCTTCAGTTCAATCTTATTGATCTATCTATAATAAAAAACACAATTAAGAGAAGTGCCCTGTTATGTAAAAGTAAAACTTGTTTATTGTCGGATATACAGAGTATAATGTTTATTGTTACAACGTTTCACCAGGTTAATCTGGTTGAAACGTTGTAGCCATAAATATTATACTCTGTATATCCATTAATAAACGTGGTTTAAATGTCTGTAATACAGTTCTAAAAACATTCTGGACTTTTCCTTCAAATGTCAGTTTAACACACAAAACTTCATCCAGCACAAACGAGGCTTAAACGTAGTTTCTAGCTACAGGAGTGTACGAAAGGCACGAGGCTGTAATTTGTTTCCTGCATCGCATGATTGAAAAGAGTGTTCCATGGTCCTTCCAACTCTATCCGTCAGATTATGACGTGTGCAGGTACAGACACACTGTCTTCATCTTTTAACATTATGTCCCTTCCAGGACTATCCGTCAGCTGGTGATGTGTTTGGACAAAAGCTGTCGCGTGGTTTTAACAGATTGTGATTGAAAACCACCCGAAATTCCAAAAGAAGCAATAGTTTTTCTTTTAAAGTTTCCGGTGCAGTAACACGTAATACCTTACGTCAGTTTTCCATAAGGCCTACTGTGTATATATCTAAATGGGTGATGTCTTTATTGAAACTTAAACCTTTTGATGTTTTGTGTCCTGCAACGCCATCTTTGCGTGACACAGATTAGGGGTGATAAGAAAATAAAAGACCACCAGCACATGTAGTAACAAATATTATTGTCACCTAACTGTAGCACTCGCATTTACCTCAAGACCACCACGGTCAGTGGGTCATTTGACACCAAGAATGAACCAGGTTTATCTGCATGATCTGTTGTCCTGCTGGTGCAGAGGATCGTACTATCGTATTACTTCTGGCCAGATACATATGACTTCTCTATTACGGAATTCACCATTGACCTCTACGTTATCCATCATCTGGGCGTGACGTTGGAGCAACAACTCACATCAAACAACCTCCTGTACAGATCATGTTGCTATAAAGCCAAGAAATGAATAGACCTTTCAGTTCAACGTTAGCATTCTTATTGAAATTACCGTTAGTTTAGGTTAAACTTTCCTTGCACTAGAATATCATTGTTAACTATAGAAACATTTTAGATAAGAAACCACTCAGGCAAATCAAAAGTGTCATTCACAGCTATAGGTCACAGATATATGAGCTGTATCTTGTTATGTATATCATAAATATGTAAACATCTTGAGATGTAGTACAAAAATTGTTAAAACATCTGCTTATGAGATGTAGTACGATACAAAATTAATAAAAATAACACATTTAAAAACTTCGCTATTTTGAGTTCGACTAATTCTAGTAACTTAAGCACAACATACAAGAGAATAGTGAAAATCAATTTCAGCAATATTTGTTTGTTTGTAATTACGAACGAAGCTACACAATGGGCTATCGGTGATGTGACCACCGCGGGTATCGAAACCCAATTTTTAGTGTTATAAGCCGTCAGACTTACTGCTTAGTTAGAAAACATTACGAAGTATTTAGGAGCAAACGAAAAAAAAAGAAAGAAAACTTTATAACGGTTGTTGTTGGCCTGTTGTTTTTTATTAGCGCAAAACTACATAATCGTGTATCTGAGCTTTGCTCACCATGGGGAACCGAACCTTGGATTTTAGCGTTTTAAGTTGGGAAACTTACCACAAGACTTTCAAATGCAAAAGGTCAACCTCACAAGCCATTTTACGTACTTCTTGTTTTGTAAGAAATTAAGGTGTCTGAATGTAGTTACTATTTCCACGAACATCCTATCAGACCCAGCTATGTCCTTTCAGCCAGAAAAATGTCAGTTTCTTCATGATAAAACTTTGACACCTGAACTTTAAGCTGCACCAGGTGTAGTGCCTGTGTTTTATCGCTGTAGTTAGAAATGCCATGGTGTTAATCCGTGTTTTAATTTAGTGGATAAAAAAATGTCCTTATTTTGAGATTAAGTACGGAAACAAAACTCTGTTGAGCTTCTTATCAAGAAATTCACTTTAATCAAACGTATGCTATAAAACACCAAACTCGGAGTTCTGTTCAAAAGAGCATGCTCACTGCTCCCCAATGGAAAACTCTTTTCTATGAGTGAACGAATTAATACCGCACTTGTAGGCTAAAACAGGTCATAACCTATTATTAGACACTTTCTGGTTATGGACCTCTGAACATATTCATATAGTCTATATACGCTTTATGTTCTAGCAGGTTAGCCTTAGTTGTAAAAAATATATATAATCCTGCATTTCTGAATATGTTGCAAAGTCTCCTGAATTATAGTCAGGCGAAAAAGTATACATTTATATTGCCCATTTCTCACTGAACACTGAGACGAGGTCCAGATGGTAAATTTAATTCTAAAACAAATTAAGGTAGCATTCAGCAGTATAAACAAGGTGTTTCCACCCATAAGAATCATATTTCTACAATCAAAATGATGATAACAATAACTATAATAATTTATAATGAATTTTCTAATTTGAGTATATACTTTGGCTTCTTTATTTACTCAATGTACTGTATATACATTACCCTTTACTGAAATCTCTCCAGATCTATTTTAAAATGTTTTTTTCTTTCACCACACAACAGAAACTTCAGAAAGTTTTCTTGCCTGCAGAAACATAAAAAAATTATTATTAGTAAACAAGTACAGGATGGTGTTTATTTTCAGATTGGAAAACACACCTGGTTTCTCAATAATTCTTCTCATTTGAGGTGTTTTTCTAGAGGGTACCTTCATTATTCGCTACACTAGTTCAACATTCTAAGAATATGTGGGCAAATAATTCTGAGTTTTTAGAACCTCGATGCTTCACTTCAACGTAAGCAGGGCTCTTCACTTCCCAGTTCTCTGAGCGACAAGAAATATTTCTTTTGATAATAAGCGCTGCAAGTTACGCAGTAAACAGTTTCCTGGGCTACGACCCCATCACTTCAAACTGGCAGCTGTTTTCATCTAATGATGCATAACATTGGTGTAAAGTACTCTTGTTCAAGTCTGCTGATTTCTGTCCACCCACCGCTTCAAAAGGTTCTTAACCCAAGAAATTATTCTCCATTTCGTCGCGGGATGTCATGTCTGTGACTCACAAGTTTCATTCTGTTGTAAGAACTTCTCGAGATCCGAATCTTGAACTTTAGAGTTTGATGTCTTTATTTGTTTTATATAATTCCCCCTCCAATTATTTTTTCTTTCTACTTAAAGCAGTAAACAATACTTCGTATTTCAAACATGTGAAATAATTTGGCCAAAATTGCACATTTCTCAAACAAACACTATATTTCACAAACACGAGATATTCACGAGATATTCTAAAATCTTCTTCAAGCAGTCTCACAAAAACTGATCTGTAAAAAAAAAAAAAGCAGATAAAATGCTAAACCTATACATATCGTTAAAAAGAATATACCTGATTTGGCTTTGTTCAGCATATAATTTTATATTTATTATTTCAGAATATCTTTAGGTTCTTCAGGGTTAAACCAGAAGTAGGAATCTGTTAGTTTTCTATTTTTTCACATTTGAGTAATTGAACAGAGACAATAGAATAAATCATCTGAAGTTCTTTAATACGTATTTTCATGCCTGATTCATCTTCTCTTCGGAATGTCTATTTTAGTCATGGAAGTCTCGAGTAGGTTTCTGGAGCGAATTCTTTTCGAAATGTTTGGTAGCAAATCAGACAGCATAGTAAAAATAGCAGCAAAGTAACACATGAAATGATTGGTCGATATAATTTTTTGTACAAAATTCAGTAAATTACATTAAAGAAGCTGAAATTTTCGCAGAGACATCGCATTTTACTGATTGTATAAAGCTACGGCGATCGATAATATATACCTTATGTGAATATGTGGAAATGTTGTACTGCAAAACGGTAATTAATTATACATGAACGTGGAAAAAAAACATTCATACCTACTAAAGCTTTTACTACTAGTAAAGATTCTACCTCCTATTTATGCAAGGTTTATGTGTTTGCTGAAGTTTCAAATGATGCAAGCAAGAGTTAGAAATAGGATCACCACGTTTAACGTGGTCTCTTGTTCATAGAATTTCATTAATTTATTCCATTTTATAGTTCCTTTCTTCATGTTTAACTTCCGAACGTTTCGGAATTTACACATTCCATCATCAACGATCTAAAAATGTGTTCACGGAACGTTCATATGTAGTATAGATATAGATATGTATAAAACAGTACAAGTTTTAATGTGGAAAAAGATATACACAAATACACACATAAAATATATAGAGGAGAAGGAATATGTACATTTCGAGCAAAGGAATCGAGTTAGAAAGAGGCGTGGTGTCACTTGTTTAAGGAATTTGTGTATATAACAAGTTTTTAGCTTTACCAGAGAGATTAACAAAGTTAAAAATAATATCTATTATCTCGCCTTTTGAAACGAAAACTGTATAATTTGAAAAACATTCATTCAAAGTTTTTAATCCTTCTTAAGAAGTGAGATAAATGTGATATAAAATTATATAAACGAGTTTCCACCATTTTCTAGTTAATAATGCACTGTTTTTGTCTTAATTACCTCTTTGAAACACAGTTTATATGCAAAGATGCATAATTAGTAACAAAACATTGTAATTATATGTATACCAGCTTTACACTCTAAATAGTATTTAAAACATTTTATAATATGCAGTTAAGGGATCTTGTGCAAGGAATTTTATGAATTTATCCCATTTTATACCTCCCTTCTTTTTATCTTTGTCAATACAAATAAACTTTATACATGATAAGTAAATCAAGTCTTGCAAATTAAGAGCATGACGCTATGATTACATCATAACTAGCTAATTAATTTTAGTTCTTCACAACAGGTTATTAAAATGTTAGCAATACATTACAATCGTACTTATGTAGTATTGTACATTTTAATTCTTTGTTTTAATGTACCCTGTCCTACTTTCTGGTTGGGATAAATTCGCAGCGTCATATGTTTCATGTTGTTTTGCCTAGAAGGTATTGAAAGTGTCATACATCGTATATGGCATATAAGCTTATATGTGCATAAACGTATAATAATCGTATCATTTTTACCCCTGTGAATTACCTCTACCACCAGTAATGTATAGTCTCACAAGTTTCATTGACAAAGATATTTTCCACCCGTGATAACTTTTCTTTGGATCTTTTGAAGGTCTGATGCAGAGGTCATATATACGGTCAAGCCCCAGATACAACTACTCTTCACAAAACAGGGAGGGTCTAATGTCAAACGGGTATTTTCCTGTAAGGACCGGGACTGATTTGCCTTTGTGATCTGTTTTTAAGGTGAATAAAAGATGCCAGTTTTGTGAAGTCTGCAGCGGTAGTATTCGTTTAGTCAAACTCTCCCTTGGAGGAAGGAATACGTGAATCAAAACAGAACGTCAGTGAGGCGAAGAGAAGTTATAGAAATAAACAATGTGGGAAAATAAAGAGAGAGAAGATCGAAAATCTGATCACTAAATTATTTCTATGTTATAAATGTTTTTGTTTGTTTCTTTTATCTACTCTTCCATGAACTGGATGATTTTTGTGTATTTGTTGTTGTTCTAGTTCATACCTAATCATATATATCTTTTTGTATTTTGTGATTATTTTCAATTTTGACAATGTATACATAGAATGAAGCTGTAACGTTATTTCAGAACAAACATCATTACATTTTACACAACATACAGTAATGTGCAAAAAACAAATTATAGAGATATACTTAATGTTTGAAACACACAATCGAATTTCTTGTGATTTTTTGTTAAGACGGCAAAATAAGAATTTCAAACTATAACCTATTGAGTGCACGTAAAAATAACAATTGAAGAAGTTATTCTGTAAATATATGAATATGGATTTTTTTCTACTTTTCCAGCCAGTGAACGCATTCTATTCGTTTGGCGAAAGCTGAAATTATCAGTTCAGTTGTGTGCTCAGACAGGTCGCAAGTGCCATGTGACTCGTTCTAACATAGTTACTATATTTCTGTAACAATACCACCAAGGTGAAAGTATGTTCCAGTAGCTAGGAGAATCAAGTATGAATAAAGACGAAACGACAAAGAAACACATGATATACCTAAAAGAGAAGTGGAATTAGTGTTTCTTCAGTAAATGCATAACAAAGCTAAGATTTTCATTTCAACTAGTCATTGTCTGTTTGTAATTAAGCACAAAGCTACACAATGGGCTATCTGTGTTCTGCCCACCACGGGTATCGAAACCCGAATTCTAGCGTTGTAAGTCCGCAGACATACCGCTGTGCCACTGGGTGGCTAGGCATTGTCATGTTTAATGAGTGATCAGCAACATTTATCAAAGGTTTTAGTTGAAGGATTTTATTGGAATTTCTTCTTTATTTCTTCCACTTATTGGTACTATAGTTTTGCTTTTATCGTTGTCAATGAGGCATTAATCCAGCTCCTGATACCTTTTGTATAGACACGGCATTCAGGAGTTTTATCACTGGTACGACACGATTAAATATGTTGAAGATTTTTTTAAAGAAAAAAAATTGTTGTAATATGAGAAATCATTTTATTATATATATTTTTAATCGAGAGTCAACTCGAAACTCCTTAGTAGTAACAATGGATGCGTGGAACTTTTTTATATCTTGCCTAATTATAACAAATGAAAGATTTTTCTTTCATGTTGAATTTTTATTGTTTCTAATATTAAACTAATCGAAACCTGAATGTTTATTTTACTCATGAGAAAAATAATTATTTTATAGAATCTTATCAGTGGAACACTTGTAAAAATATTTAGTCATGCCTAGTCAGGTGGTGACGATAAAGTTGATGTTAATAACCACCGTTGGTTAAACAGTTAGCTATGTTCAGTTTTAAATATGTATAATAAACTTGTCATTCCGGTCTTTTTCGATCATTATCTTTTCATTTCACATTTCGTCAGAAAATGTTGCCATGCTTCATTTGAGAAACGTGTACTTTTCTAGTACTATCCCACTAAATGCAGAATCTAATAAGTTATGCGGTTGTTTTTATTTCAATTATAAATTATATGTTAGGGTTCTGTAACATTAATTAGACTTTATAAAAAAATAAAAGTTTGTCTTTAACAGTATCTGTCAAATTTTACCCGTAATTAGATGCCTTTTATGGCGACCTTCTTTCGGACGTGATATCGGTTTTACTCACACTGAGTAAACTATCGCTTATAACTATCTAAACAGCAAAAGCTTATGAAGTTAATTAAAACATTATATCTAACAGTCAGTTGAATATGATTAGGCGATGGCTGTCTACTAATTTGTATAATATACGTTATCTGGATATAAATAAGTTATGACTCGTATTTGAACATATACTTAAATATGTGGTGTTGATAATATTTAAACAGTGTGTATAATATATATTATCTGGGTGTATTTTGGTTATGTTAAATCGACAACTCGTATTTTAATGTATATCTGAATATGTTGTCGCTCATTTGAGGCACTGTAGGGTGTGTTTTGAAATTAAATGTTACACTTTTAAGCATTTTGATTCGTTAATGTCCGTTACTTAGGTAGGCACATACATGGGTAATGGATATTGGGGGTTGTTAAAAAAGTTCTGAATTGTTTAATCATTTTAATAGACTTGCGCATGTAGCTTTAAGCAGTTGTATGTGTTTGTATTTTGATGACAGTGAACTAATAAGTATATTAATTTGAAACTGTAGACCGGGCAACCACAGATTGTTCATATCACACAAACAAAGCCAGTATGAATACGCCATTAAATGTTACGTAATTTAATAATTTTAATTAACCATATACTCTGTTTCTATTTCTGTAGCCTTTTATCTTTAAGAAACACCAATAGCAAGTATCTAGTATCATTATTACATAACTAAATTATTGTGGCAGAATTAAGTACTGTAAATGTAAATGTTTTTCGCATCGTTTTACTCCAAGAATTACCATTGGGTTCAAACCTTATCGAATTTTTTAATCATTTTTTAACTATTTATGCACTAAATTGTTTATGAGTTCTTGATTTTGTTGATTACAGAGTGCCCAATAATACACGAGTCACACATAAAAATTAATGATTTAATTGAATTTGTTTGGTCAGTACTAAGTAATTTAACATCAGTAGTGAGTAATGTAACAAGTAAAAACATAAATTTACTCAATACGATGCAGTATGTAGACCTGAATGGCATAAGAACAAGTCGACAATTTGAAGGTTAATTTGTTATTGATTATTCACAATTCACTCCACTAAAAGTACTATAGGGTAGAATAACGCTAAGAAATATTTTAATACATTAAACGTGGCGTATTATCTATAACTGTGTAACATATCTTATGCTAGAATATAAGAATGCATTTTATTATGACGCTATTCAAATACTATCTATACACAGTAAAATGTTTTTAGATTTTGAATAGTAATTCCATTACCTTATATGTAAGTACTCATGATAGCAATCAATACACATATTGTGTGCTGTAGGAGTTCATTGGTCGAGTTCCTTATTGTAAGGGTTGTTTCACGATTTTAGTTGATTTCGGAAAGACACCAAGTAAGAAAGTTTGGAAAGTTTAGTTTAAATTTTTCTCACCAGGTATTTTTACTTCACGATGTTCCAAAAGCTGGTATGGAAATAAATAATATTTAATTAATGATTACTATTGCTTCTACTATGTTTGAAATATAAGGACCGAAGCTACTGTTTATCAGTTATTTTTCAATTGTTTGATATCTCCTTGAATAAATATTACGACATTTTGTTAGATCGATGTCATGAAATAAAAACAAAAGCCTTATTATATAACTCACGTGAACTCTAATTATCTAATTTGTACAACCTTTCTGCCCTGGTTTATAGAACAAACGTTTTGGTTGACATTCGGGCGTATCTTTCAGAGAGAGACTCTGAGTCCCCGGTGTGTTAGCGTTAAGTTTACGGACTAACAACGTTAAAATCCGGAGTTCGGTTCCCCACGGTAGACAGAGTGCAAGTAGCCCATTGTGTAGCTTTGCGCTGAAACACACGAACGAGCGCAACTTTTAATTCTTCTGTTGGGAGTTTACTCTTCTGATGATTGATCACTAACATATTTGTGTTCAGAAGAAGAAAAGATATCGTATATAAACTGATGTTAATATTTCCTTCACAGATTATTCACCATACTATACAGAACGTTTATTGTAATTTCATATATAGGACAGTTTAACATATTAGAAAGATA
>NW_013667136.1:194459-230505 GCF_000517525.1 Limulus polyphemus
AGAAGAAGAAAAGATATCGTATATAAACTGATGTTAATATTTCCTTCACAGATTACTCACCATACTATACAGAACGTTTACTGTAATTTCATATATAGGACAGTTTAACATTTTAGAAAGATAACTCAACATCTAGTCTGTTATTAATTAGAATAAAAACATACAGTAATTATTAGATAATTCATACCGAATTTTAAATTTGAGCAAATGAATTTTTCCGCCAAAACACTAGTTAAGTGAAAATATATCATTTTCGTTAATACATTGCGGCAATGCACCATTATTTTAAATACATTTCTTATTGTTTGTCTCTAAACAAATCACATTGATACAAACACGGAATTTACTATTCAACAGTCACAAACTTCTCGTGTCCTTGATATGTCGTATATATATGCTTTCATGGGAACATTTCGAAATAACATCTTAAGTGGTCAAGACACACCTTGTTATTTGTTTTTTAAAAAAATGTTTCCAAACTTTCATGTTTATCATAATATCTACCTGTCTATACATCCTAACGTAAAATGAAATTTAATTTTGTTATTTGACTAAACAACTAAGGATTATTTTATAATATAAACGTGTATTTCTTCAAGTAAAGATTCTTTATCCGTGATTGTTACAAAGCTTATGCTGTAAGTTGAGCTTAATTTTAATAATTAATAAAGATTATATATCAAAACCACAAGGCGGCGTGTTTGTAAAGTCTTTTCTACGACAATTCTGATTGCATTTTATATATGATGACACATGAAATTAGCTTAGTCCTTCGATTTTTTAAAGCATGCATAATCACATAGCAGCAAAAAATAAATACAGTTCAAGATTTACACGTAATAGCTTTGACCCTAGATAAGTAACCTTGACTCAAGGATTTATATAAAGAAAAATATAAATACTTCTTTACGTAAAAGAGAACGTACTAATTTTACAGTTACTCAGATATAAAGATTTCTACAGCATATCTACAAGGGAATGAGAAAATGATAAACATATTTTAGGATAAGCCTTACAAAAAATAACAAATTAACTATGGAATAAAGCTTTTTGTTTCTTAGAAAAAAAGTTCCAAAATGATAAATGTTTACTTTAAAGAAGTCCTCAATAATCTTATATAGGTGGTGCCAGCTAAAGTTTCATCTCTGTAGTGAATTCCTTCGCTCACCAATTTACACGCAACCCTTTACGAAACCATACAGATTTTCTAAAAATGTACAGATAAAAGGTTATACTAGTGACTATGAGCAAAACAAGTATGTATAATAAAATATTCTAAATTCCGTGCATAATTGAGCCATTTATGTAAACATGTTGCCAATCCACCTATTTATGTTTATTAGCGTACAGAAAAGCCAACTGCTACTAGTTTATTATGCTAATTAAATCCTGTCGCTACCAGGTGAGTCTTTAAAACATTTTATCTGCAATCACCAAGCAATTTTACTCAACGCACAGGAACACCCACTAGACAAAAGATTAAGCTTGGCTGAAATTACACCTCTCAACACGGGGTGGGTCTTCAGAATAAATTTGTCGTAATTGCCAGACAATTTTCATCCACCTATTTTACGAAGGAAAATAAAATCTTTATATGTTTTTAAACTAATTTATTGTTTATTTCTGTAAAAATTACCGTTGCTTACAACCAAGAGGTTTGAAACATAAAATTATATATTTAATGCGAACTTAAGTAATAAAGGTCGATAAAGCATTATCTGGGAATTGCTTAACGCTCAAAAGAACGAATTTGTTAGTAACTAAATGAAAAGGCTAAATAAACTTTGTGTTTCTGGCCGAGCTCAGCCTCTGATATAAACAATTTAATCACAAGCCAACAGTTTAAAATACTGGAAAAATTAAGCAATAGAAGAAACCATTATTAACCTGAGATCTCACAAAAGAAATCTGTGACAAGGCTCGCTTTCTGTTGTCGCATTTATGAAAGGTTTAACTTTTAACCTGCATGTGATAAATTATTTTATAAAGTTTGCGACTAAATTTTCAGTGAATTTGGCCAATCATTTTGAAGTTAAAGGTTCGGCTCATTCTCTTCACTTTACAGATTAATATTATTCTCTATTCATAAAAATGTTTAAACTTTTTATATGAATCGCGTCTTGCACAATATGACAGACATGAAGCTACAAATTGTGTTCTATAATTTATATAGTAAATCTCATAGCACCGAAAAGCTACGAATACTTTAATTTGCCTTCAGTATTACATATAAATATACAAGAGAAGGTTAGTGGGACAGCTTGTCATATATGCACACATTTACGTATACATAAATACCGAAATATGTGAGCCAAACGACCAGTATCATACATAAAGGACAGGGAAATGAAACTGGTGTATTAACTATACATTGGAAACGTCACCTTGTACATATTGAGAGTGGTAATACTGTTACATTACGCTTGTTTTCCTTTAAACAGTAAACTTAACATACGTATTGTACTATAAGTTTAATATATAATTTTATTAAGGAAACTGAAGTTCTGCAAATTATGTCGTTATTAAACCAGAGACAGTACATCTACTAAACTAATCTGATTAATAATGGCCATTTTTGGGGAACGTTTGTTGACTGGACTATTTTAGAAATGTGAATAAACGAGCAATACCTGTTTAGTTCTACTACATAGATCAAAGATAACAAATTAATTACTGTTGTACGTAAAGGCTCCACACAATAGAAAGTTTTTGTTTATCTCTTGTTAAGCACAAAGCTACATAATGGGATATCTGTGCTGTATCGAAACCCAGTTTTTAGCACAGTAGAATAAATGCGCTGCACTGAGCCACAATTTAAAAAAAAAACGTTTCTGATCCAAAAGGGTTGATAACATCATAAGAGTTTTCAACAGATTCAACGCATTTGTTCATTTTTATAAATTCAACTTACTCAAAAGTTCGTATCACTTTGTCCAAGATTTAGACTGAAAACAAATGACGAAAAATTGTAATTCGCAAAATTAAAATCATATGAAAGATCTATAAATGTTTCTAATTAAAAATTAAGTCAGCACACTTAAACCTATTAAATAATCACATCTTTATTCAAAAACAACCTAGGAGAACCTACTCCAGAATAGGTGTCTAACACTATTTTTACAAAATAACTTTTCCCTCTTTGTCTCCTCATAAGGACTAGTAAAGCCATGAAACTACGTAAATAGTTAGTCATTAAACATGAAAATAGTCATTATTTCCATTACTAATTGTATTTAACAGAAGTATATATACAAGTGTTAACATCATGACTTTTTGAACGAACCTTAACATCCATACAACCATGCTATTTATCATGTACAAACAGCTATATATATATATATATACACACACATACAAATACAGAAATATGCGGATTTCACCAGCATTTAATTTCGATATTTATTATACAATCAAAGTGTTAGAAAAAATAGACACTGAGTTAAAGTTTCAATCTGTATTAAAGCCTGAATCGATGCGTTATCATTTAGTTATTAGCAATTTGTTTTTTCCACTATAATGTAAACAAAAACAATTAACGATTACCGAACTACTTTGCGTACCATTATTTTAACACTTCAGAATTTACAATTTTCTTGATTTCTTTGAAATTAGAAAGTACGTTCAAGAATAACGTTTTAAAATTTTAAATATGCTAAGAAGGAATAAGTAATTTCAACATGAGAAAGTACTGGTTCTGGGAAGAGTGGGAATTTGAATATTTATGAACAGTTAAAAGAAATAGAGAAAATGGATCAATTCAACATTTATCTTAAACAGTTTTACATAAAAAGCATTAATAATATGAAAGAAATAAATCAATAAGATATTATTTCTTTAGAAGGCAAGAATATTAGGCAGAAATAAAATACAACCCATGATAGGAACAAAACACGGAAACACACAAAACCTATTCTCCAAATACTTTTTACAATATGTACAATATCTGTAACAATACTGGCTGCTTGTTCTTACAATGTGAAAGGCAGTTCCCAACTTCATCAATATAACAAACAAATATTCAAATCCAAGTTTAACATTGCATTATTTTTTTCCATATAATGAAAGTCATCAAATTTTTATCTCTGTAAACATAAGAGCATTAAAATTGTTACAGCTTAAAATGCGCCATTTTAATAATCCATCTTGTGTCTTATATTAAATGACTCTAATGAGATTTGGGTATAAAGAAACGCGCGTAACGTTGTAGGATTGAAATTGCTTATGAACTACTCCTGACATAGCTCTTGAGATGAATGATGTTTTGGACCAAGTGCTGAGACTAACTCAATGAACAATACATGAAAATTCCAATTCTTTTTAAGATTTCCAATGAAACAATATATTTGTATAGTTTTCTCGATATAATATGACATGTATAGAAAAAGAAGAAAGATTTATGTACGATCGGCACACACACAAGGTGCAACTATTTTATATAAACTCTTGTTAAGTGAATACATATGTGTATTATCGTGCCAAAGATTGTTTAATTCTTTTAGAAGGATTACATTCTAAGATAGAGAGTATGGACATTTCTTTTCATACATAAAACAACTATCTACTAATCTGATAACTAAGAGTAAACAGATTACATGTTTAACTAACTACCTGTTTACCTTTAAATTATATCTCTCATTTATTTTATTAATTACATTTGGAATTTAGCAGAAAGGAAAAAAACTCATACTTTAGACTTAACAAAAATAAATAAAAATCCAATAAAAACTGTAACAACACCCAATATAATAGCAGTACATGATCTATGAAATGATATCCAAGTGGTTTGGGAAATGGAACCTAATACACTCACATACATTGTTTAAAACATACTATCGTAAATTCTAAACTTCTTAATTTTTAACTCCTATAATTTAACAGAGTGATTCATAGTCTCAACTAGAGTTTTCAAACCCACATAAGCAGGTTGTGTTATATTTTCTGCTGACGAAACACGATAACATTTTTCTGGTCAGTTTCACTGGAAACTCTGTCATCACGGAGCGAATCCTGGTAGGTCACGAGCGAATCCTGGTAGGTCACCGGGGAGGATGGAGATTTAAAATGGATAATTAATTACTCAGTTGCTTGTGGAGCTTGTACGCTGCTCAGAACTAAGCTCAGTTATTTTCCTTTTTGTCTGTAGAAATAATTTAAAAAACAGAAATATCTTTAATGTATTATTTATTATTATGACTTCTTTACCCATGAAGCTGTGGTATTTTAAGTAGATACTGCAATAGCTTATTTCTTACGAAATGTTCTTCTAAATAGTAATAAAAAACACTAACTAAATAACTTTTATTCTTTAAACAGTTTATTTCGTTAATGAAAAAAATGATACGTGACAAATGTTCCAACGTTTATGTTTTATCAAAAGTAATTCGATACCTTTACTCTTATGTCCACGTTATTTCTCAGTCTCTTAATGATTAAAACAACACAAAAATCACATGGAACAATAAACGAATTTTTTTCTTATCGTTTTATATTATTACGTGTGTCATAGCTGATATTGCACACATTAAACATTAGGTAATCGCCTAGCGTAACACAACGACATTTTGTATAAGTAACAATTATTCGTGCATTAACATGAGAAGGTCTCTAGGAACATTAAATCATTTAAGAAAAGCTTAAATCGTAAGCAAAGAATAATGTCCCAATAACCTGATTACCTACATGTGGAGCTTTTTCGCTTTCTACCCAGGCACGTGTTTCTCAGTCACCCCAGTTTTTCGTGTCTAAAGTAAGAATGTTTCAACGGGGGGATTAAGCCATTTTTCTCCCTTCTTCTCACTGACTAGTGGTAAATCTCATCCTTTCAAACAGTTCCTAAGAGGATCAATCATTTCGTACTAATTCTAGTATAGGGAAGACGCCTTTAGAAAACAGTCATATTTGAATTTAATTGTTTCTCAGTAAGGTGTTAAGCTCAAATCAACACTGTTTAAGCTCTGTGAGAATAGATGCGTCTGTCCAAACGCTTTCTATAAAAGCCTGAAAATGATTCATGAAAGAAACATATGCCTTCTGATACGTTTTGGTTCATTACACTTCAACAATACAAACACGCTACCCAAGTTAGGACACGAATGAAAGGGGCTCTAAGTACAAATAAATGGATATTTGATCAGGCTTATTAAATGATATGAATAATGTGAAAGCTGAGAAAGTATCAGTAAATTCAATCCTTTAGTTAACACAGAGCATGTATACTTTTATAATATTCCAGCTTAAAGTATACTGATTGTTTTATTGGTATCAAGTAATTTTAGAATTTTGAATCTCCCTAAGTTTGGTAATGATGGAAGTTACTATGTAAGTCATCTCTGTTTATTTTAACTCAATTATAATATATCCATCCAATTATTTTCCTCATTTTGGTCACTGTATTCACCATCCTCCAATCAAAATAATTTTCACGTAAAACCAAAAATTATGTGGAATAGTTTTCTTTTTCTCAAGATTGATAATCCTAATCGATATCATTATAACAAACTAGTGAAAAAAGGAAGTTTAAGATGTAAACGTTTAAAGCAAGACATAATATTCATTACGTTTCTCATCTATGTTGTCAGGTTTTCAATCAACATAACAGTACGATGAAGCCACATATAATTGTCATGGAGGTGTTTACTCACTATGCGTGTGTAAGGAGTCCCAATAACCAAGCTACTGAGAAAGTAAAAACTAAAAATGTCGAAGAATAAACACACCACAAAAAATTCGTGTACACCTAAGGCATAAAAAGCAAGGTATCAGTTGGCTGATGATCTAGCCAATTTGATGGATCCATCGCCCTAGAGCACCGCCAACCGTTTTCGCTCACCTCGGTCTCCGCCTCCTCGTGACGCTCCTGCTGAGCTCTATAAGCTCTCTGTTTCTCTTCGAAATCCCGTAGTCTCTGGTTGTATCTATCAATTTGCTCCCTGAGTATAGCATCTTCGACCTGAAAAATCATATGGGACTCTAAGACGGGGTCAAAAAAGCAAGTGAAGTTAGAAGTTATCGATAATAATTTACTTGTTAGTGTGAGTTATGCGACAGGGCTTCTTATTACAGTTTATCGAAATAAAAAAAAAAACTTTCTCGGGCTTAAAATATTTCATAAAATACAACCCAATAATTTATAATATAATAACTTATTCGTCCCTGATATTGATCTTTCAGAACTGAGTTCTTGCACAAGATTAAAAAGATCGTACCCAAGGGAATAGCTTGCAGTGTAAAATTTTACCTGTGCTCGTTCCTCGTCGTATTCTAAACACCCAACTCCGTCTAGCCTTTCCACGTCGAACCATCCTCTCCATCTCACGCATACTCCGTTCATTATAAAACTGGACGTTATATGTACCTAGAACAAAATAAATTCTGGTCTCATAAGAAAATCAAAACCTAAGCTCTTTAAACAGAGCTTTCGTATTTACATTTAATCACGAATAAATCATGCATTGAGTAACTTAATATTTTTTATTAACAAAATATATGAAGTTACTTAGCACATGAATATAGCTCTATACATACTGTCTTATTTATAAATGTACAGAAAAAATCTGAATATTATCATAACCAATAACGTTATAGAATTACGGTAACTGTAATAGCCAAGAACGTTATTTTGAATTGAATATTGATTATCGTTCTCTGAACTGACATTTTGCCTAGGAGTCTTCATTTTTTTATAATATCAATAAATACTGTCATCGTTTTTTGTTTTGCCAAAGACGCGAGAAAATTATATCACTCATACGTGAATCAACCAAACAAAATAAATACTGTGCCTACTGATGAAACACAACAGTGTGAAAAAAATCATGGTGCTCTCAACTAACAGAACTCGTAAAAAAAACACTGTATCTTGGGACTGCGAATAATCTATATGTATTTTGCCCTTTCTTTGTCACTACCGTTAGTGAAACCTGGCATTGTAATGAACCACAGCACAATTAAGTTTCTACAAACAAGAGTTTAATTTAACTATTTAATGTTAATATTAATATGCATGAGGAATTCCTGAATGTCTATCTGAACATCACGTTCAAGCGCTCTTGGGTGGAAAAGGTTGACTAACAAAATACTATTGTCAATATAATTTTCTAAGTGAGTGTTTGTTCTATCGTAAAACTACAGAACAGACTATCTGTGCTGTGTCCACTGAGGAGTTGGAACCAGAGTGTTAGCGTTGTAAGGCCTGAAGCTATGCTACGAAAGCACTGGGAGAATATAATAATCGTTTTTAAGAAGTGGGGGCGTCGTAAGAAAAGCTATGCTAGCCTGATATGAATTTTAACTTGTCAAAAAAAAGCATGTTACACATTATACAACACAAATGGAGTTGGATTTCTGTATCATGGAGAATTCAATACATTGTTTGTAAACATGATCCTTAATCCTGCTTCGGAAAAAACCGACATAAAGACACTAGTTTCCAAACTATGATACTCATTCTTTATTCAAAACGGGTTAGCAGAAGCTAACATTCTCAACAGTGTAATTATTTCTGTTATTGTTTAGATTTTGTTATTTGCGGAAGTCTAATGTGGTTCCTACCAAACTGAAACATAATCTGTCATACTTTGATGTGGCAGTATTCTACTTTTAAGAAGTCAAAGCCTGTTTAAATTTCTTCTTTCAAATCTACTTGCCTTAATTCGCATATTTTGTTTTATTTGTCACGATGAATGAGTACCGCCTAGAGCACGAAGTGACTTTAAACAACCAGCATTATATTCACGAAAAGTCTTATTCCCTCACCTTGTTAGCTACCATGTTGTGATTACAGATAATCATGGTGGTTTGAGATGTAGGGGGTAACAAAACTATAGCTGCTGAGTTTTATTAAAACCAGAAACTTGATTTTAGAACTGTAAAAATAACTACATTTATCTCGTGCTGGGATGTTTCCTGCAAACTATGGCAGGAAAATATGTTAGTGCCTTGAGAAAAGAAAGAGTTCGGCCCTAATTACCTGGCAGTTTTCAATTCTGCACAAGCGGCACCGCAGGATGTTAAATAAATAACAGCATGGATATACGTTATGTCTAGAAAATGAAATAAAGAAAGCTACGAGAATTTCTTATCTTGAATATTTGATGTAAATAATAATAAAAATACGGCCAGAGGAAAATAAATAACTCTTTTACTTAATCAAAATGAGAGCATCTTGCTCATATCTTCAAGTAAACTTTGCTCATGCTTTGTACTAACTAGCATTATGAAATTTTTATGCCAGATTGTAATTGCAGCACTATCCGGACCTTGTTAAAACGAAAACAAAAAATTAAATTACTTGTTTTTGTTCTCATTGCATGCCTACATCTATAAGGTTTTTAACTAACGAAAACCAGAGTTGAAACCATTCAAACTGCTGTTCCCAGTATCTGTAGAGGATTGGGTACGTTATACTAAAACCATTTTGAATATGCAAATCAGTAAGTCAGGTGACACTACCGATATAAAGTCGCGGAGGAAAGACATGTATCAGAACTACAATTTAAAAATTTGGGAAATGTATGTAACACCCTTACCGACATAAAATATCCATAAACTAAAATAATAAAGATGTGTTCAGATAAGGGATACAGAATTTCCAAGACGAGGACATCTCTTGTATATAACAATAGTGGAAAACAAAAGGAATGTAAACCAGCTTGGAATCCCAGACCACCCAAAACGAAATCTGTAAGAAACCGTACCTCAGTTGTGGTAAGCGAAGTGAAACGGCTTGTTATCCATGAACACAAAGATCAGTGGCAAAAGCCGTCCACGTGCCCCAGACAAAAGTAAGCAACATAATCAAGAAGGATCTCCATCTGGAAACATGACACAAGTAACGTATACACAAATGGCTTCCATAATACATCAGTTCATCCGTTGCATGTCTCAAGCAGCTATATAATATCGAGTATTCGTATTATTTCATAGGAAGACATATTGGTCAAGTCAACGGAAGCAGCGCCTTTGAATTTCTAAACTATCGGACTATTGAAAATGGCGCTTGACAAACCATCGTCTTCAAACACTAGATAGATTGTGGAAAGCAGTTAGGGAGTAATGGTGTACTTGGGACATAACAGCCTTACAACAGAGCCAGTTTCAATGGAAATTATGATGCAAAGATATATATATCAAAACGCAAGGTCCTCAAATAGAGCATGACCGGATGTGGTGAGGTTCCAAAATCGTTTTAATATAACGTGCTCTACCCCGCTTTTATCTGTGCTGATTGTGTGAATTAAATTACCTGTCTGTCTGAAAATTTAACTGTTACACAGTGTGCATACAGTTTATTTTATTTTTGTATATATATATATATAAAATAGTATAAACAGTTTAGAAAAACGTCACAACTAGGAAACATTTTAGTATGAAAAAAGAAAAAGTATGCAAAACGTTTGGTCAAATGAACGTGATTTTCAAACTGTTCTGGTGGGACGAGCGTGACCTACTGATTAGAGAATCTGTGGTTCGCGTCATGTTACCGCATGAGGCTGTGTATGTGTTACAAGAACAACAGTCAAATCCCATTATTTAATTCGAGTAGCTCATGAGTTGGTGGTGGATGCTGTTGACGAGCTGCATTCCCTTTAGTCTATCAGTTAACAACGAGGACGGCTAGCTCAATTAACCCTTGTGTAGATTTGTTCGAATAAGCGACTAACAGAAAAATCAAACAAACTTATTCAAATAGTTTTTGTCTGCATCTGAAACATATTTTATTCACGTAAACTACCATATTTTACCGTCACTGCTTTATTTGGTTATTGAGGATTCACTCGTTTCAGCCTGAGTGTTTTGGCTGAGTCAGAAACAAAATTTCTGTGCTCATTTTTGTGGTGGTATTATTGTTTCACAAAGATTATACAAAACAGTTTAAACCACCGATAATAAAAACGACAGTGTTACAGTGGATCTATTATTTGAGTGAAACTAACGTCATTAACATCAGGCGGACTCGACTTAAAAGACGCAATTGTGAATCGATTTCAAAGATGATTATTGCCTGCTCTAATAACGACTTTTAGGTTAAGACCAATGAAGGAGTTGGACAGCAAGCGTGACAGGAGTATTGTTGCGCATGTGTAAATTTCTAATACGAGAAAACAAACCTTAATAAATTGGTGCGTATATCTTTCGTTAGTAGAACCATGTGTACTGATGAACCTGAATTTGCTACTTAATGCTATTCTCTGAAGCATTTCAAAAACTATATTAAGCATGTACGTTACCTCTGAAATAACTGTCCAGATACACGAATCTATATTTCCGTCGCATCTTATTTATTTCAAGCATAGTCAGCTTTGCATACTCGTAATGTGTGATTAGATAACAGTGATTCTAATAATTTAAATACGCCTAAACTCTTCAATACAAAATATCTTAATTAATTGTTGTAGATAAGTAATTAAATACATCACTTTACTATTATTTTCATACAAAAATATGAAAAGAATTTCAGGCGCAGATAATCGGACAAAAATAATATTTTTCAATATCAATATTTTGTTTAAAATTGCTCAACTTAAGCATTCAGTTTTAAATATTCGGTTTGGCTGAAAATCTTTTATATACGCTACTTGATTAATTCAGATGCAAAACAAATACTATAAACACCTTTAAAAAAGTGTATTTTTCGATAGCAAGTGGAAAATAAGGTACTAAAAACCTCTTTAAAAGTATCTACTTCTATAGGTTGTGCAATATTTGCTAAGCAGAGCGAATTCTATAGCTATATTATCACATTTACTCTCAATGTATTATAATATGTTTTGAAGAGTCTAATTTGACAACTATTTTAAAATTTTTGGCTATGCCTGGCCTAATTCGATAGTAAATGTAATAGTTATTATGAATGAATCAATTCGAAAACTACTGTAAAACTTGTTGCCATGCAGGGACTATACTATAGCAACTTTGATATTTATTATACCTTAAGAAGACGGGCCGATGTTCTGAAGAAACATGTAGTATGGTTCAATTCGAAAACTACTGTAATAACTTTGCTATACTATTGCAAAGTTGCTATAGTATAGTCCCATGCAGGGACTATACTATAGCAACTTTGATATTTATTATACCTTAAGAAGACGGACCGATGTTCTGAAGAAACATGTAGTATGGTTCAATTCGAAAACTACTGTAAAACTTGTTGCCATGCAGGGACTATACTATAGCAACTTTGATATTTATTATACCTTAAGAAGACGGACCGATGTTCTGAAGAAACATGTAGTATGGTTCAATTCGAAAACTACTGTAAAACTTGTTGCCATGTAGGGACTATACTATAGCAACTTTGATATTTATTATACCTTAAGAAGACGGACCGATGTTCTGAAGAAACATATAGTATGGTTCGTCAAAAATTAAATCACTTTATTATACTTATAAATCGTTGTTTGCTAACTTATTATTAGACCGTTGGTATCGTTGTTATATGGTACTTATGAAGGATAATTTTATCAGTTACAGAACTGCTGTAAAATGGCTTACGAAAACAGGGATACTTTCAAGAGGAATCATGTAGTTTATAGAAACGTAATTATATAAGGTGTTTACTGAATTGTTTTCATCAGTACCAAAATTTGTAATATCTATGAAAGAAAAAAAAACGTGAAGGAAAACTAAGCCTCTGAGTGACATTTGATGGTGTGTGTATGTCTGAATGGTCCTTTACTTACCACAAATAACCTGTTATTTGAAGAATATGTAACATTAATCCTACTAATTTATTGTTCTGAATGTAAGAAAAGGTGTGTCTTTTTTTGTTCTGTTCCTCTCTCTCTCTCTCTCTATGGAAGGTACAACTCCTAGAAACTGCTCTAACTTAATGACAAACAACGAGTACAAGAATGGACTTAATCTTAATGGCAAACAGCGAGTACAAGAATGGACGTAACCTTAATGGCAAACAACGAGTACAAGAATGGACGTAACCTCACGTTTCTTTCTCGTTGAAGATCGCAATTTTGAACTTGAGATAAAAACACTTTATCTCATATTGCTTATCCAGGGAAAATTTATGAAGAACAAATTGGTAGCATTAATACGTGAGGTAGCATTAATTAATTAATTAATTGGTAGCATTAATTAAAGGATCATGACCAAACGCCAATTTCACGAAGTGCATAGCAAACCAAGATGCATGAACTTAAAGATGAATGTGTTTTTTAACTATTTTTTACGGTTTCAGAAGAAATTATCCCACTGGAATACATTTCATTGAACGAAACCCAACGCGTATTTGATGAAAATGGTAATTGCAGTTAGTATGATCTATATCTACTGTCGTATGCCGTCGGTGGAAGGATATATACCGGAAAATACGAGATGGGCTTGTAGCACGAAATGCCTAACTAGCTATGCAACCGATCTTTAAAAGTGTCAGTATAGTCAGATAAAACCATCTATACAACACCTGTAGGGTTAAATTATTCAAACTAATATTATAGTGATAATTATTACATAATATCAGTTTGAAAAACTTTATACAATTGAAAAAAAGTACATAACATCAGAGTCGTCGGAACCGGAGGTGCTACAGACTTTTGCATATTTGACTTATATAGCAACTATAAATTATATTATTATATTAATTTGCTGGGGGGCATGTCCGCAAAGCCCCTAGATTGAGCTGCCTTTAGCAGCATAGGAGATGCTTTTAGCAACTCCTTATACTCAGTCTCTCATTCTAACATCTGCATGTTTAGCCAAACACCCCCACTTTGCAACTCCTTCCTGCACCACTGAACATGAAAAACTACATGAAATGATCATACATAAAATTAACAGAAGTTCAGTTTTTTAATTTAATAAACATCCAAGTTCAACAAGCACTGGTAATCTTATAAAACTCATAAACTCAGTTTCTTTATTTAATAAACACCCAATTTCAACAAGCACTGGTAATCTTATAAAACTCATAAACTCAGTTTCTTTATTTAATAAACACCCAATTTCAACAAGCACTGGTAATCTTATAATGACTTAAGATATGATTTTAAAACAACAATTAGGTTTAGTTTAACTGAAAGCAAAAGAAATCGTTGAAAGTATACACCAGTTCATAATACGAAACGGCCATCTAACATTTGGGATAAAAATACCATCACGAACAGCGTACGTCAAGTCATCCACTGTATAGGATTTTTAGGTCCGATTTGTTGGACTCGGGAGCGTCAGGTACACCTTCGACCTCGTCAAAGCTAAAGGCATTAGATTACTGTGTGAACATACTGAACTCGGCGTGGGTTATTTTAGGCATTGATATATAATATGTGTGAATAATGATTTAGATTAAAAAGACCATAATATATTAAGTATCCAAAGTTCTTTCATTTAGAGAAAATACTTTGTCAAAATATAAATAAATGGTTTGGACATCAAACATAATGTTGACTGGACTTTGAGGAGATATTCTATAATGTCAATAAACGGAATAATCCTTAGAAATGTTTTATTTAGAATCATTTATCGTAAAGAAAATGTCAAACAATGTTCAAAACGTATTTTGAAATCAGTTATTATTTTTTTAATCCTTTGACAAAATTAAGAGCGTCTTCTCATACACTAAGACTTGAAACTGATAGGACACAAAATGTAAGTAAACAGATTATATAGAATTTGTCAACTTTGTGATAATATAGAAAATCTCATTGAAAGTTGATATCACCCTGAATTGGTTTGAAACTGTTATTATTCACTGAGACAAATGTATATACAAACGTTATCACTGATACTGATTTACGTAATTTTGTTTCAGTATTTTTTCATAAATATTTTCTCCGGTATGTCTGACGGCTTATAACGCTAAAAATCGGGTTTCGATACCAGTGGTGGGTACAGCACATATAGCCAATTGTGTAGCTTTGCGCTTAACAACAACAACAGACAAATATAAACACTTACCTCAGTCGTATAGATACCACAAGAAACTATTTGGTGCCATATAAATGTGGACTCGAATTCCAAATGTATAAAAAACAATTTTATTTTAAATACGTACTACATTATATCAACTCACAAAAGACTAAATCGTTTCGACGTTAGTGAAACTTAAATGATTCAGCTGCTCCATGCAATATACACAAATAATAATTGATCATTATACATTTGTCATCAAACTTAACAAAATTGAAAAATATGACAGAAACAATTGATGACAAAGAGGTAACGAAATCCCATAATCAAGATAACATCTTTATACACACAGTGTATGATAAACATGTCGAATAAACACAGTATACTGGTCATTAAAAGTAAACTGTATTCACATATTCTATCTAAGTATCGAAATAAGAGCCCGCAAACAAATAACCTCAGATTATCTTTGCAGAATTATACAAAATGTTTGAATTAAAACAAAAGATCTATAAAACATTATTAACATTAATGAATATCGTTTATCCTAAACTTGACCTCAGTTTCATTCTGTATTTTCATATTTTACGCATGTAATAGCTGGTTCTTTCTGTTAATACATTACTTTTTTAATTAGAAATGATAATTATCCAATGAATACATAACCAAAAACATATAGACTGTGGATATCTGTATATTTATCAGTGATACTTTGATGTGAGTTCATGTTTTCTCAAACATATGTGAGAGATAGGTTGATGTTTCAAAAAACCGATATACTTGTGTGTGTAAAACGGCCACTTTAAAGTTTACTATGAATAAGATTAACGAAATGGATTATTGCTTTAGCAGTGGTAAATTCTTGAGAAACTGAAACAGAGTTATATCATAAACAAAAGGAAACGGGATAAACGACTGATTAAAGACATCAAGTTTCATCCGTTAAACTGACGTTAGATTGTTTTTGTACAATACTAAAAAAACAGACGCAGATAATAGTTTGAGATAACGACATGGTGAACGACATCCGATTAATACCAATAGACTAAAACAACAGCATCAAGCAGGCATAGCTTTAGGAGTATAACTATAAAGAGACCTAGACGAAGTAAACGCTCTAACCTGAACATATTTGTTACGTCCAGGATTATATCACATTACCCTATCAATAACTAAAAACGAAAAATCCACTCTAGCCCTTAGTAATTAAACATTTAGTTGGTCGTTTTAGTGTTCACTCATGAAAAACGATTCAGTTACTCCCATTAGAAACAGCATGCAAGTAAATCAAGTAAATTACTGATGAGTATGCAGTTAATGGTTGAATGAGCTCGACCTTTATACCAACAAATGTTCGAATGTCGTGAGCGAGTAAGTGCTATTCGTCATGCAAATTGCTTGTACCGTGTCAGTCACATGTTGATGGGGTCACTTCCTTTACATTTCCCGCCTAGACTGCGCTGTGTTCCTGAACGCCAGACACGTGTCTTCTACTCTCGATATCCGTTAAAACCAAACTACCATGTACTATGAAGTACCACCTACTGTCTAAATCCCAAAATTACTCACTCATTAAGAAAAGTCAAAACTCTAACCAGAAATACACAGTAAAACGAAAATAATGATACTTCTTAATCGTGAAAAGAAACTTATTCAAATAAATAAGCCCGTATACACATATTTAGAAGTGTACAGTACAAGAGCTAGGAAACTTTCTGGCTTTCGCAAAAATGCAATCCAACAGAAATATAACCATATTTACTATGAATAAGACACACTTGATACAGTTAAGACATGTGAACGACATTCTTTTAATGCCAATAGACAGAAACAACAGCGTCAAGTAGGCATAACTTTGGGAATATAACCATGAAGACTTGATCACATTTTAACTCTGTATTTTCAGATTTTATGCATGCAATAGGTGTTCTTTCTGTTAAAACATTACTTTTTTGATTCTCAGATAGCTCTTATTCTATGGCTAATGACGAAACTACAGATTCCCATGCCTTGACTATACCTTCTTCGTAATCCAACTTATGTTAGTCAGTATGAATTTCCTATTTGTATATATTTGTCAAATCTTGCAAATTTTGTTTTTACAGTAAATTCCTGTCATAAAGTATCATCGAATTATTTAAAAATAAAACAAAATAAACGACTTTATGACACTTTTAGTTGCTAGAAATTTTACACTTACTTCAGTCCTTAACTTAAACATCCCTTATTCCTACGCTGATATATGAATTTTATATTTCACTTTCACAAACACCATATATCCTCAAGTTACAGAAGTAGTTAAATATTACTGAGAATTTCTGTATGATTATAACTTTATGAAGCACTACGTGTAAATATGTTCCGTGAATTTTTATTTATCAAAATACACACATCATTACAATTTCACTTAGCTTTATTTTGAAAGCTTATAAAGCAGTTTTTGTGTCTTAGCGCAGCATAACCAAGGGTCGACGAAAATACTCACCCCCCCCCTATAAAACTAGTATGAATTATACCATTTATTTTGTTTTCTATCAATACGGATTCATACTAAATAAAATACCGTTAACTCCACCATATTCAATATTTTTGTAATCATTCCTCCTGTTTTGAAATAAGTAAACACTAATGTCATTGGTACTGGCCCTTAAAGGTACTGTAATGAGGGTAGTTGGTGGTTCAAACCCCAGGCATAATAGTGTCAACTTGGATATTTCTTTTATCTGTTTATCTTAATATCGCTGAGCCGAACGATGGCCTAGCGCAGTGACTCTGAACGTGGGGCGCACGCCCCACAGGGGGGCAATTTGACTATATTGTGGGGAATTTGAAAATGCTACAATAAGAAAAAATTTTCATTTGGGTGCGAAATTTTGGTAAATTTTATATTATATTATATTATTATACTTTTTCAACACCAAATTTGTTTATATATATTAAGGGGCATCAAATTTTTTGAGGTGTCGAGGAGGGGCATGGAACAAAAAAGGTTAAGAACCACTGGCTTAGAGCGTAAGTCTGCAAACCTAAGAGTCTGTTGTTTCAGTTATTCGGTTCAGAGAACCAGACAAGTCCTTGTGGTGGCGGGTCCTGCTAGCCGTTCGCCTTCCCTTTGGTCAGTAGTTCTAAATTATACACTATATATGGGGGTTTGAGTCAATTTTAATTCACGGAATTAAACCCCCATAGATATTATATACACTTCACCAATGTAACAGGCCTAATGGTATTTCTTTGGTTTGTTTACTAAAACTGTGCTGATAAGCTTTAAATAGGTGAAACTGCAGTCCAAAGCATAGGGTACGGCCAATCTATGTCATAGATTCTCTTTTAAATTTCACCTCTGGTGAAAAATAAAATAAATCTTTAACACACAAAATTATACACTGTTATACATGAATTGTAATATTTTCTGACCTAGCTGTTTAACCCAAATACGCATAAGAAGCACAACTGTTTTCAAAACCTAGTTTGAATTAGTTTTGTCTTTAGAAATATGTTTGATTACTACAATTTGTTGTTGTAGTATTAGAATTTCCATTTTCCTCCTTTCACTCTGCTGTCTCGTCAAACCTTTTTTTCTGCCTATCATATATATTCTGTTGTAATGACATTTTGAAAAATGTACGCAGAAGCCTTGCATCTCTAATATTACATACGTTAATGTATTTACAGATAAGTTAATAATTCCGCACATGCGCCGATAATATAGACTAGTGATTGAACTTATAGCGTTCAAAATCATTAATTTATACAGAAATTACACGTGGAAGGATGTAAATCAAACTTTACTAAATGTGTCTATTGTTTTTTATTTTATTTTTAGAAATAGATCAGAATACCTCTGATGCCTCATTGCTTATAAGCAACGCAAATTTATTATGATCTCATATAAACTATCCACCCCTGGCTACCTGCTACATTCTGGTTACCCAGCAACCGAAGAAGACGAAATTGACAAGCATGTAACGTTATTAGGCGATCCACGGCCCATATATAGTTTATAATTCTTCAAAATTGAAGCCCAGCTGAGTTGCAGCGGCCGAAGCTGAGCCGTTCCGTAAGAAAAGACGGAATATAATATACAATAAAGAATTTTAGGCACTAATAATCTAATCCACATGATTGTATCGCAAAATACGTCAGAAACAAGTTTTACACTCAAAGACAAAAATAGAGTCAAACAACCTTCCTGTATCATTATCTTTTTATTAATTAACACTGAAAAACGTATCTCACAAATGCCAATGAACTAAATAAACTATTAAGTAAACTTTATAAAATCATCTCTGAGTATGCATCGTGCGTAATAATAAGTCATTTAATTAAGGTATTTACTGGTTTATTCTTCTGCTTGTTGCAAAAGTTTAAAAACATAACTTTAGAAACTGAACATTTTAAAAAGGATAACTCGCACCAACATACTGATATACAGTTTATCTGAGTTATAAAGCGCAAAGCGAGCAATGGGCTATCTGTGCTGTGCCCACCACATGTAGGTATTGAAACCAGATTTTAGAGTTTGAAACTTTCAGACTTACTACTGGGCCACAAAAACACGATAAACATAATCAAAATTACGATATTTAAATACTAATATCTTGGCCGCTTTCTTTGTTATGCATATGCTCTTCAAGAAGTTAGGTCTGTCATCTGTATATATAAAAACTCAGGACTATTTAAAACAATGAGTTAGACAAATACAATGGAGATTCTGTATGCGTATTAGTTTTCGGCATTAGTTAGACATTTTGCTAAAAACTACTCAAAAATTATTTGAGATTATCACAGAACACAAAGCTGTAAAACAGAGTTTGCCGTAAGCATTGCTGCTAGCGATCGAACGTTTGGAAAATTATAGTAGTGAATAAAGGCTTAATTAGGATTAAATACTTTAAATGTAATCATTGTATTTTTCCTTTAACAAAAACGAGAGCATGCTGTCAAAGATTCTGTTCTTTCAGTATCAGTTTATGCTATAGGAATATTCTGTCACAGCTCAGCTGAAAGTCGTGCGGGAAGTATGAAAGATCCTTGCACGACCTATACATCAAAATGTTAGGCTCACCCGGATCGCGAGCTAAGACTAATTTGACCTGTCATCACCCTGTCCTACAAGTAAGGCAACGGTCTTCCAAGACTAGTTTTCACACATAATTTCTGTATATATACAGATATATATATAAATTTTTAGAACATTAACAGGTAATGAAATTGATTAGTGAACAAGACCCGCATTATTCATAAAATAATCGTTTAAAGTGGTTTCTGCTTATTTGCTGTAAACTGATATTTCTATAGACTTCTACACTGGAAATACTATTCCTGGATGTCTCACTGATATTACAATCGGTATTTGTAAATTATTTATGAAATTCTTTAGGTCAATCAAAATAAAACAGAAATTACAATAGGAAATTTTGTTGCGTGTCATTCGAATAAAGCTTATTTGCAAGCTTTTGTTTAACTTTATTGTTTTTAATCTTTTTTTTGTTTGTTTAACACAGATAAACCGTACATCAATACCTAATATTATTAAGATCCAAAACTTCAATAGAATTAACATGTCATTATTTATAACGTTTGTTTGTTTGTAAGCAAGCACAAAGTTACACAATGAGCTATCTGTGCTCTGCCCACTACCCGGATTCTGGCGTTGTAAGTACGCAGACATACCGCTGTGCCACTGGGTTTTTGTTTATTTGTTTGTAATTAAGCACAATGCTACACAATGGGCTATCTGTGCTCTGCCTACTACGGGTATCGAAATCCGGATTCTAGTGTTGTAAGTCCGCAAACATAGCGTTGTGCCATTGGGGGGGCATATTTATATCGTTCCGCTTCTTTTAATCTAATAATTTTTTAACAAAATTTACTGGGTTTTTAGCTTTTCATTAATTCTTTCTAAATTTATAATTCACTTACGTAACAAGTTCCTGGGAGCCGTTTAAGTTCTTAGAAAGACGGAAATGTTTACTGGCAGCAATATTTAACAAAAATTAAATTATACAATAACAGATTTATAAACTCTTTATTATTCTTTCATTGTCAAGTAGCATTTCTTGCCTGACCGGATAGTTTGTCTGAGAGAAATCAAAATTCTCACTCCTGAAATATTCTATCTCAAGTTTCATGTCTTCTAGTATTCAGACAAACTGATAAATTATACTGCCAATATTATATATAATATAATATAATAATATTTTTGTGGTATCTTTTCATTTCTAAACCTATGACACTAATGACTGATCTGTTCATTTGTTGTTATTGTTGTTGTTTTTTTCTATAATTGCAAAATCCACTACAACTTTATGTGTTTTCTATTTACACAGCACATAATTTTTGGCCAACTGGATAAAATGGAATTCGCAATTTGTGGAAGTGGAAAAGCCTTTGAGAATCAGAAATAAAATAACAGTGTTTGTAATAAACAGGCATAAAATACAGAAGTCGTTCTGCGGCTTATTTGTTGATTCGTTCTACCCTCACACCAGACACAGAATGTTTCTTAGAGCTCAGAAAAAATATATTTTGCTTCAAGTGTGCAACATGACCGTGTTAGCGGTAAGGCGTGGGTGTTGTTGTCAGTGAAGCGAAAAGACTAGTTGGACCATTCAACACCAAACAAATCTTGATTCCAGAGTTCCGGTATTCAAGCAATGTAACACAAATCGTCTGATTCCTGGAGCTTCCCAATACAGTGGTCATGGTAGGTGGACGCGGACAATCAAGCTGCTATTATAGCACCTGATTTTATTTAGAATAATGGAGTTTTTAGGGTGTACGATGGTGATAGTGTCCTGGGAAATGTCAGAATAGTTATAAATATAAATCTTACTCTTGTAACAGATTAGCTCAGTTAAAAGATTTATCACATTAAAATACATTTGTGTTTGTAGTTTCTATCGACTTAAAATAGGTGAAAATATATAAAGAAAGAAATATGAGTTGTAGTTTATGTGATTTGTTACATTCTGACCAATATTTGTTTTTCGTAATAAAGTATGTTTGTTTGTTTGTTTTAATTTCGTGCAAAGCTACGCGAAGGCTATCTGCGCTAGCCGTCCCTAATTTAGCAGTGTAAGACTAGAGAGAAGGCAGCTAGTCATCACCACCCACCGCCAACTCTTGGGCTACTCTTTTACCAACGAATAGTGGGATTGACCGTCACATTATAACTGATAATATAGTCGTTTTACGATCCTGTTTAATTCAAAATCAGATTAAATTTAAAATCTACTTTCGTACCTTAATATACGTAAAACGTGTTTGAATACGTAGATTATATTACAAGAACCTGAACAGCAAGACATGTAAATTGATATCCAACATTTAATTCAGTTTCCAAATAATGACCATAATCGTATTACTCCTACCAGATTTTGTTGTCAAATTTATTTATTTAATAAAATAATATTGAGTAACTTCTCTTCGTGGAAGTCCAATTTAAGGAGTGATCCACGAACAACGTCAACTCAAGATGGCATAATACGTTATATGAGTGTAGAAATTGTTTGGAATAGATAAACTTGTTATCATATTTTTGGTTTCCAAAATTGTCGACACGCTCAAATAAGTTAAATAAGTATATACATATATATATATATATATACACAGATCATAATATATGTATATATAGTTGTTGTTGTTTTTTACGAGAAACGAATCCATTATAAAGTAAAAATCTTATACAAATGCACTTCAAAATTGTATTAGAATAGTTCTGGATAAAGCAAAAAAATAAATAAATTAAAAAGGTTAATATGCCAATTCTAATATCAGTTTATCGTCATAAAATTAGCGTCATATTTTCTAAAACACTTTTTCATATTTTATGAAAATATTATGACTGTCTTTTCCACACAAAAACAACGATGATAACTTGATGTATGACTCAGGGTATGATCGGTAAGTTTACGGAATTACAAAGCTAAAATCCGTGATTCGATTCCTGTGGTGAAAAGAGAGCAGATAATAACCTATTGTGCAAGTTTTGCGCTAAAACAAAAGCCTATCCGTTTTTTGTGAAAACTGATTTTTACTAATATTCTACATAAATGGCGTATTTTAAACCTTTTTGTTCTGTGAGTTTCTGTGTACTATGTCCATTTCGGAGACTCAAACCCCGGATTTTAGAGTTCTAAGTTCGTAAAGTTACCACTGTCCCACCAGGGGGATGGTTTTTGTGAGAAAAATATCATAACTAATTTTAAAACTAATTCAATTTATTCTATGTTTAATCTATTTTCGTACAATATTCTTTCGCTATTAGCCCCCAGTGGCACAGCGGTATGTCTGCGGACTTACAACGCTAGAATCCGGGTTTCGATACCCGTCGTGGGCAGAGCACAGATAGCCCATTATGTAACTTTGTGCTTAATTACAAACAAACAAACTTTCGCTATTAAGGATTCTTATAAATTCGTCGTCCTCTTCGTTACTTTTTATGTTAATTCCAATTTCTGAAATAGTTCAATTCAAAGTTGATTAATTTTATTTCCAGCAATCCGATATTTTCAGTTAAAAGAAGTGACATTTCAGAAACTTTCGAACATTACAAACCATTTAACTTCAGTGGACTCACATCGGACATTAGTATTTTTACGAAGATATTATATAACTTCAGCGGTAAAAGAAACTCGACCTATAATCGGCATGTGATCAGCGAGAACTACAGAACTAGCTAGCTCCCTATTAAGTGAATTGTACCTACGTCAACTCGAAATTAACTCGCTCATCGTCAACCCTCGATAAGTTTGTAAAACTTTTATATAAAAATCATTGTTTGTAATAACTGTTACTGTAAATTGTATTATTGTTTGTGTATTAAAATATATTTGTATTAAAACAAAAGAAAACTGTGTATATCAATCTTGTTGGAAAATATCATAAATTGGATATATATCGGCATATATTTAACTACTAAATATAAATTATCATTCAGCTCGGTTTCAAACCATTTGAAATTGTAATACGTAATATTACCAAACCATTAGAAAAAGTAAAATTTGTACTTATCAAAAATGTAAATTCCCAAGAGAAAGTTATTTCTTGTTTCTCGATTTTAATTAAAACTTTGGAATTAAAAAACAATTATACGATTTTGTAAGTTTATACCTAACCCCTTCCATTTATTAATAAATGTGCAAACATCTTTGCGTTATTTCAGGCACCTTTACATTTCAATTCAACTTTAAGCTTCAATCATGGCAAACTTCCACAACTTTTAAAATATCAAAAGCTTTCAAGGAAGGTCTTTAATTACGTCGACATTATTGTAAAATAACAATGTAACTGACCCATTTTCGATCCTTTAAAATACGGACAAGTTTCAACTTATTGAATTTAATATTATGTTCGAAGGTGTTATCCTATACTAACTGGCTTTAATTATTATCACCATGTAGAAATGTACTGTAAAATACCTTTCTTTTATAACCAGTTTTTTTTTCAGTGTCAAGGTTACGCCAAGGCAAGCGTAAACAACTTTCTTTAGCAACCAAGCACCTAATGCCTGAAGACTGATAACCCCTATTCTTTCTCGCTTTGTCACTTTTTATTGACTTTACTAATGCAGATGTTTCTAAGATGCTATTATATATGCACACAGTTCTTTATTGTTCTGTCAGTCTTACGTTATTTTTTCTCTTTGTCGTCTTGATTCATCTTTTATTTTCGATACAATCGTGATTCTAATTTCATATAAAACAGTATCAAGTTCTTTATTGGACTAATAAGAAACATCTCTGTAGCTAACCAGCAGTAGGTTGTTTAGAGAATACTTCTCTCGCGCTATCGAACTATCTCTTTCCCGACCAGTAAAACAACAAAAAGGAGTTGTAATGGATGATTTAAACTAGTTAGAATTCTGAAATGTAAATGCATTAATATATATATACACCTCTTTGAAATGTAGAAGATTGTACGGTAGTATTTGAAATCACATGTAATTACTTCGCGCTTCACTGACAATTGTTTCTTTTTTTGCTTGTGGCTTGGGTTTGCATATTGAATCTTGACACAATTTCTTCGCTTTAGTTGATATTTGGAAACTTACTAAATTATAGGTGCCAAACACCTTAAGCGCAATATACATTATGTTAAAACTTTGTTTATGTCAATTTTTTTATTCATTGTTTTTCTTTATGTCACAGATTTGGTTTCCAATTTGGATGAATTATTTTATAAAACCTCATACATGTGTGTGTGTGTGTGTGCTTATGTATGCTTCCCATTAAAAGTGATGGTTCTGGAGCAGCTCATGCAGCGATAATTTGAACAATGAAATTTAAAACACTATTATCTAAAGATAGTTGAATGGTTAATTGTGATTTAAAATTTAGAAAACAAAGCTAGCATCTTTGCTAGAAACCTATATATAAACAGTTTTGCTGATAGTGTGTTAAACTACCAAATGTGTGTGTGTGTCCCAGTTGTAAATGTTTTCATGCAATATCTGATCGAATCCAGTGAAGTCTGGTTAACAACTTTAAAAAAGACAGTTACAACATGTTAAGGTCCTAACTTGTTTCCATCTATCGGGAATGTACCAAGTTCAATGCCTAATAAAACATTCATACTTCATAGTCAGCTGTCCACACAACTAAAGTCCTAAGAGTTATGAGCCCACCAGTGATTCGGCGGTTCAGCTTATAACACTAAAAACCGACTTTCAATACTCGTAGTGTACATAGCATAGAAAGTCCATTGTGTAGCTTTGCGCATAACGACAAACAAACAAAAACAGTTTATTATGATAGGAGGTATATCTTGGAGGCTCATTTATAATGTATATTTCAGAACCTATCCTAATACGGAATCTTGCCTTTCTGAATTTTGAAAAATTAGCAAGTCTTCATATCGTGCACTTTACAGTTTCATCGAGTAATTATATGTTGTCATGCATATGTTTTTACAACTTGACAAAATCAGATAGTTTTCTAATAGCAAACTTTTTCATAGCAGGATATTGTAGTGCTCTGAATTGAACGGTAAGTTAGTAACATTAGAAATGGAAATTTGGTAGTTCATTGTAGTAGCCAAACTATTTCATAGTTCTTTGTAGTTTACGTATTTTGATTATTAACACTTGGCACATAAGTACTTATCGTTATCTTCATCACAGATGGAAAACAGCTGTAATTATTGACTAGGAAAAGAATAATCTTGGCAGAACTTACTGATGAACAGATGTGTTTTGTGTAAGCTTCGTGAAGAGCAACTTCCACAGATTGGTTTCTGTTTCTGGATCTTTGTGTTTCATCTCTATGTATTTTCTGCACAGTCAAATTAGCTGTCTAGACGTTTATCACAGTTAGGCTTATCCACTACTTATTTTCGTCGCACTTGTGTGTCCAGTAGAGTAGAATGCGTCACGAAAACTTGGTTAAGCTCATTCACATCACAACTACACTTGTTAACAAGGCTTTCCAGGTGGATGTCTAAATATTTCATTGTCTGTAGTCCAACTTTGTTTGTTAGTAAGTAGTTTACAACACATACTTTCAAAGTAAAAACGAATTAAGAAGATGAACCTGGCAGAAAAACTACTTCCTTATCATAGCTATATATAATGCAGCTGAAACAACAGTTTTTGTTTTTAACATGGAAGCACAGTGAATTACATGAATAGTTTCAGAGTTTAGTAATTAATATAATGATCTCCATTAATCTACTGACCTGAACTTGGCTTTTTTTATTTTATTTTTTCTCCCAAACACAACGTAAACGAAAAATTTCACACAACCCAGTCTATCCATTCTACTAGATTCACTGGGTATGAACAAAACTTTATATAGCCTCACCAAAATGGTGGGTCATTTCTGCAAGTTGTGGGTTGTTTTTATTATTATTATACATATTATTAAGCTAAAAAGAAAGCCTCCATATAAAATATATATAAATAAATTATACATATAATTCTAACATGCCTTTATTACTGAACATCAGTTTGGCGATGATGGCTAGCGACTTGGATAATGGCGTTCTGTGTTGTCGCATGTATATGTTTCCTTTAAATATAGGGACCTGCCATGACCTGGTGGTTAGAGCGTTTGACTCGCAATCTGCGTGTCGAGTTTAAATCACATCACCGAACATGCTAGCTTTTTCAGCTGTGGGGCGTTATAATGTTACGATCAATCCCTCTTTTCAATTACAATATCCCAGAATTGCCGGTGGATGGTGTTGAATAGCTCCATTCCCTCTATTCTGTAACTTCTAAATTAGAAACGGCTAGCGAAAATTCACAAACATACAAGCCCTAACGATAGACAGACTGACAATTTATAGTATCATCTAAAAATAAGATTTGAAATAAAATTTTGTATTAAGATCATTATCACATGTAATCAAACTGGAATAATTTCCAAAACTGGCATGGAAGATTATTTATCACATCATGTTCAAAAAACATAATCTTAAAGGTATTAGTTGGAAGGTAAAACACAAATCATCACTTTGGATGTACCTGACGTTAAAGCTAAAATATTTCAGTAATAAAAGCGGAAATTGGGCTTCTTGTTATATATAAGAAATGTATATCTAATGGTAGATTAACAGTGAATGATTCTTTCATCTTACAACTTCAGATATCCAGTACAGTTGCAGACAAACAGCTTTCATAATATAATATACAAATTCAGATATCCAGTACAGTTGCAGACAAACAGCTTTCATGATATAATATACAACTTCAGATATCCAGTACAGTTGCAGACAAACAGCTTTCATAATATAATATAATTGTGCCTCAGCAAACCTGGAAGAACTGTGGTTTGTCTTTGATTGCTGAAAACTGCATATGCACAATGAATTATTAAAATTAATCTAATAATTAGCCGTTGGTCGTTATTTGAGCTTGCAAACGTTAGTTTTGTGACCCAAGTGAGTGAGTGATGTGGTCTCATTGTTTAAAGGACCGAGACGTAAGATTACCTACGAAACTAGGAAATTTATTTTTGTGTAAAGTCATTTTCGAGTGTTTTTTCTTATTGCATTATAATTACATAAAAAAAAATAAATGTACGAAAGCTATCTAGCAAGTTAGAGATAGCTGTATGACAAGAATGAAACGATAAAAAAAAGTTGCTTCCCTTGAAAAATAATCAAAGCTACACGAAGGGTATCTGCATTAGCCGTCCATAATTTAGCTAAAGGGAATGCAGTTACTCATCACCACCCACCGCCAACTCTTGGGCTACTCTTTTACCAACGAATAGTGGGATTGACCGTCACTCGGCGAGCATGTGTGGCGATACAGGGATTCGAACCCGCACTCTAACCACCTGGCCATGCCGGGTCCGTTAGTTTGAAGTGCGCAACGGTTATAAATATTATTAGGAATTAAAAATAAGACAATTAAGTGAGAAAAGTGTATTTTTATTGAAGTTTTAAATATTATACAATTAAACAGATTTTTAATAATAACACAAGAGAAAGTATCTAAAACTGAAGTAAAGTTTTAATCAAAAGTAATAAAATAAAAAAGGATGCAACAGAAAAGAAGTGAATGTATATTTTATAAGATTAAACTAATATATTTTAATGTATTTCATTTTATCTGTGCATATATATATATATATATATATTAAAATATGCATTTAATTTGTTTAAGTCACGTCATAAGAAGTCATAAAATAACAAAGATAAAAAACAGACTTCAAGTATTGTGTTTTGGCATTTGTATTTACTCTTGAAGAGTGGTCATCTGAAACGCAGAAGTTTTAAGATATTTTTCTTTGTTTTGTCTTTAGAAAACATTAGTTTTTCAATTTACAAAGGTTTTATCAATTAATTTTAGGGCGGTCGTTGAAACAAACTTGTATACTATTTATTATCCTGATCCTCATCAATGACGAAACTACACTAATCCGATTCATAGAATTTAATTTGTTACTCTAATGTCAAGAAACAATATGACACATCCTTTTAAACACATACTTATATACTCCGATGATAAAGTAAAATAACCTCTTGTTTAATCATAATATAGGTAAAATTAGAAAGGAAAGACTGTACTATAAATCCAGTTTTCGAAATCACGGAATTTAAATTATTTTAGAAATAGGCTTAACTTTTGAATTAGTCCCTAAAAAAAAAAGACAGCGCTATACAACGCTAAGCAGTAAATAGTACTAAAAGGTTTATTAATAATTGTTAAGAAAATGTTTTCATTAGTGTGGCGAGTTCCTGTTATTATAAGAATGTTAATAACAATAAAAATGGGCAATTAACGGAGGAGAAGTAGTAAATTATCACGAAATGAAAGAGAGAGAGAGATCTGATATAAATCCAAAAATATTGGAACCTACTATCATTCTTAGAAACAAATTGATTATGGTGAAGGAGAAGGCCCCAACTCTCCATGTTCTTTTTTGACATATCAAGAACGAGTAAGTAGGCTTAAAGATAAATAAATGGAACTATAACTTTAAAACTAAGTATTAAGTAATTTATTCATATGAATTATCCACATTACAAACATCATTCAAATTCGTCAAAAAAAATCATGCCGATTTCGAGTTCTATTTATACAATTTTCGGCAAAAAAGGCGCATTATGTTGTATAGTTGTCGTATTTTCTCTGCCATTTTTTATTTGAATTTCCGTCGTTATAAATTGAAAAATTACGAAAAAAGAACCTTTGTTATTGAGTTTTAATTATAGATAGATTTTCTTCCGATATTTTATATTGCCTGCCTAAGCTACCTACACAGATAAAAAATGAACATGGAGGGTTGGGGGCCTTCTCCTTCACTATAACCAGCCCCCCACCCGTGGCACAGCGGAATGTCCACGGACTTACAACGCTAGAATCCGGGTTTCGATACCCTTAGTTGGCATAGCACAGATAGCCCATTGTGTAGCTTTGTGCTTAATTACAAATAAACAAACACCATAACCAACAAATGTCGTACCAAAAAGGATTGGAATAGATACAGTTACTACAAAATAAGTCAGATAGATAAATAGATAGATTTCAGTGACATTAAAATAAATAAGCTCAAGACATCTACTATTGTAAACTAACAATGGCTTTTTTACTTCTTTTTTCAAAATAAACCTGCACATGTATTACTCCAAACATACCTAAAACTTGATTTTAGGAAACTTTTTACTGTTTCCGGACTTTCTCATTTTGCGACACAAAACTATTTTTTTTACAACTTATACATTAACGTAACATGGTCATTGTTTTTTTTTAAGCCTTTACATAAAAATTACTTTTGACTTTGAAACCAGCACATCAAGATATTCTACAATGATTTATCTTTGTGCACTGAATTTATTGAAGAGTTTCGATACCCCCAGTGCAGGGAAACGAAACTACAAAGTACCTTTCTTCATGAATAAGCCGTACTTGCATGGTGATTGAATCAGTCTATATCGAAAATACTCATCACCATTATAAATACATTTGTGACAGTTAAACACTTCTATTCTTTCTCCCGAAATAATCTTTAATATCGATAGTAAAGCTATATTGGAAAACAAAAATGGAAAAAACATCAGTTTTGCAGCATATAAATGACCTTTAAATGGAAAAGGTCTACAAACCCATATTTCATTAACTAAAATCAGTTCTAGAAAAAATAAAGAGTAGTGCTTAAAGAGAGGTACCTGTCATTTGTTAACTTTTTTTTTGGTAATTCTGTAGCTTTTTATTGAAACAAAGTCGTAAAATGTAGCACACCAAGAGTTCTCGACATGCAATATAAACAGTTAATGAAAATGCAGTTGAATAGGCAATATACAACTTGTACTTATACTTTGATTTATTTAAAGTTTCCCGGTGTTGTAGACAGATGTATTTACAAATGGTGAAAAAATCGGAAGGATTTGAATTCTTTATTCTTGCTTTTTCTTTTTTTAAGAAAGAAGTAAAACTTGGTTATTTAACTTGTAAAACAAGATTTTCAAAAAATGTTTCTCCTTTTATCTCGAGAGTTTTTGTAGTTCGTCAAAATGTCCGGCACATAAGCTCTATATATCATCAGTTTTATAATTAATGATAATCTTACATCACAGCTAGAACATACTTTTTCATGCTTTGTTGTTGTTGTCTCCTTTTACCCACCCCTGATAGGCAGAGTTACATATAAGTAATAAATAGTAGTTCTGACATTTGAAATCCTAAAAACTTCAGAAAAATGTTTTATTTCTATTTCATTTAATGAGCACCACAACACCCGAAACTGATGACCCTCAACGATGTGCCCTCTTCAATGAAGTTGCTGCTAGCCTGTATTGACTATCTTCTCAACGCTTAAGAGCAGTTTCACAGATGACCTAGAGAAGAGCAAACATTGTAAAAGAGGAGGAAAGCATGGTTTTAAAACTTTGAAGACATCATGCTGACCTTCTGGCGAGGACCACCTGGGGTAGTACGTTCTCTTAATTGCACCTCACTAGCCTATAACACGCAGCAATACCAGGAGAAAAGAGTAGCAACTCCCCTTTCTGGAGCAATCTTGGTTTATGGCTAGAATGTAGAATTCACCACAAAGAAAGCCTAGTAGATTATTCTGTGTAGACTAATTTGTACGACTTCAGAATGAAAGCAACGTGTAGTTTAAACGCTGCCGCCAGCGATCGGGTGATCAGCTTTTCGTTAGAACAGTTACCAGTGAGGAGGAGTGGGAACCACGGGCATCTGTTTAGTACAGGCAGATACCACTTTGGCACTACAAATGTAGCTAATGGCTAGAACAGAGCTCGTGCGGTCGACAAACTTAGCAATCCAATATCTATCTTTCAATCTATCACCGTGATTTTATTATAACTGGCTGCACCTTGTTTAGAACGTTGTTACCATTACCTCCAATCTTGGTTTACCGCCTTCCTACTGGCTAGAAACTTAAATGTCAGCTGCACGTATCCCTCTTGAAACCAGAGAAATAAAGATGTAAAATAAAACCCGTTCTGTCAATAAGGACAGACACGTTGTAAAACCACACTTTACTTCTCAAACTGCTGAAAGCTCAATGCTGGAGAAAACCTAAACTTTTACCTTATTGGTGGAACTCACGAACTTCTAAAAGAAGCTTTACAGCAATAGTGAGAAAATTATATTTTTCATATATTTTTATAAATATATATAGTTCAACTCCAAGCAAGTTGTACATTAATTAATATTTTCCATCTATATATTCATTTATTTTGCTGCATACATTTGAAAGTGGAAAAAATATCTCCAAAATGTGGATTTCACACTCACCGTTTAATAATACTTAATTGAGGATAACAGCTGAATAAAACTCTTTTAAGAATAAATTGCATTGACTTACACAGCAAAATTATTTGTTTAGAAAGCTGTTAACACTAAAGTATAGAACACACTCAGCGACCACGCTCTCTGAACGCCGGTTTTGAATGCTTCGTAGACGGTGGAAAATAGCACGGATGCTCAAATTAAATTGTTTAATAACAAATTCTAAATATAATTGCAGTTTTGTACTAAAAAAAAAAGATGAACACCCCAAAACGCGTTTTATAAGCATACAATTCACCTGTAAAAAAATCTGTCTATTTCTTAGCTCAGGTGTGACGCGTGATGTATCTTCCTTGCCACATCAACCGTAAAGCCGGTGTGTCTCGTACGTATACGCGAGACATCAGAGCATGGTCGAACCTTGACCCAGTCGCACCATTCTCCGAAGATAAGCATTAGGGATATCGATATTTTGAGTTCAACAGAATTGTAATTTGAAACATGTCAGACTAATTTTGAGTAACTAATGTATCAAAAAGTGTTAACACTACTTACCAATAAAAGAAGATTGTTCACACTGATTATTGTCGTGTTTTCTTTTGTCTTTTTTAAAGCACACTGTATAAGAGCCGTGTGATGAGGCCGATTCTGCTCTTATATCTCAAGAAAGAAATAATCGTGATACTTCCATTTTATAAAAGCATTTGTTTTTAACGTGGTCAAGTAGTAAAAACTGCATCTTATAAAATAAGACTACAACAGGCAGTTTTACATTTAACTTAAAGAGAAAATACATGAACATAACTAGTACTGTATATTGTCGATACCCCCATTTAACCCACAAGTAGTAAAAACTGCATCTTATATAATAAGACTACAACAGGCAGTTTTACATTTAACTTAAAGAGAAAATACATGAACATAACTAGTACTGTATATTGTCGATACCCCCATTTAACCCACAAGCAAAGACAGATTCAATATTACAAGTTTGGGTTTGAAACAAAATCTCCAGAAACCGATAACACATCCAGAACAGTTTGTTCTTGTTTTTTTTTAAGTAGTTTGCACGTAAAAATCATAATCACAAATTTGTACAACAGTGTTTTTAATATCCATTTCTATTGACATGCACACTCGCACTTCTTATTAAACTTTTGATTTATTTCTCGTTTGATGAAACGTTGAGAGAACTTTTTTATTCGTGTTCAGGTTAACAAGAGTTTTAATAATAAGTATGAATAAAAATTAATAAAATTTGGTGGTGAAAACATCTTCGTGAGTATAAACTAGTTAAGGCGCGTTTATGACTTAACTAACTTCTTCTTCACTTTAGTGAGCGATAACTTCAGGTGATTTATTTATTATACAACCAGTTTATTCTAATATACCCACATAGAATTCATAAATTCATTTGGTATGCTACATTTCTACAACTAACGAATGGCAAGGTCTGATCTGCTGCAAATATACGCGCTTTTAATATTGCACGAACTTAACAATGGATTTCACCTTTTGTCTCCTAAATTTACTTAGAAAACTACCAAGATATTTCAAGAGTATTTAGTTCCCAAATACATATTTTTTAATTATAATTTCTATAAATAAGTAACTAGTTGAAATTATTTATATTGTTTGGTAAATGTATTATACATAGATACATGTAAGGTTCGTATTTATATCTACATATAGTTCTTAATTATTGGCGACTTGAAAATATATAAAAAACTTTACATATATATTTTTGCGTTGATTAATTTATATTCTTCATTCCGTATTGTATACTTTAAAGCTAAGGAAATGATGACATATCAGTAACCAGTTCTATGTTTGTTTTCTTTCTATGATATTCATATCGTTCAAAGAAGCTTTAATTTAAGGACAGCCTTCAAAAGCAAAAGCATATATATATTTACCCCCAGTGGCACAGCGATATGTTTGCGGACTTACAACGCTAGAAACCAGGTTTCGATACCCGTGGTGGGCAGAGGACAGATAGCCCATTGTGTAGCTTTATACTTAATTACAAAGAAACAAAATTTATATCTAGTGAATGCAATTTCTGGTAAAACGTCACAAAGAACGTGATCGACCCCACAAGTATTATAGTATGGTCCCAGATAACAAGATCGTGATAACCCCACAGCTAATATATTGTGTATTGTGGGCATTATCAGCTGGGAAAATAACGTTGAATAAACTTTCTTTTCTTCATAGAAGTTTCATTCTGTATTAAAGTTTAGAAGACCTTTATCGAGACAAAATTTGCAGTAACAAAATAACATGAATAGGGAAAATTCAACAGTTTTTTTGTCCGAATAGGGAAAAATATAAGCTTTTAGATTGGTATGAGAATCAATAAATTTCTAGATCAGGAGTGTTTATTAAAAGCTCTTCATTTGAAACAATAACTCTCTCAATATACAGTGTAACTATGAAGAAAACTCCATTTTCAAAAATGATTGTATCTTGAAAACTACTTGTCCTAGGGAAACTAACTTTCACCAGAGTCATATTGAGAATCATGTTATTCAAGAACATTTGGGCATGATATCGTAAGTATCAAAATTAAATTATACTATATACCTAAATCGCTTTTCTTGTGTTCAGAATATCGTGAAGATCAAGAAACACTGTTTAGGATAGACGGTGTATGTTTGGGATAGGCTTAATAAATTGGTTAAAATTAACGTATTGAACACTTACAATACATTTTGAAAATATCCTGTATCATGTCCAAAATTTCCTGAATAAAATTAATTATCCTCGATGTGTCTCTGGGAGGATCGTGTTCCATAGGACGATTGTATATATAATCACTTTGTATTTAACCACAAAAAATTAACAAAATGTAGCTTAACCTATAATAAAATATCTATAAAGTAATAGTATCAAGTGTCTCAACTAGGCCTTAGGAAACAAAATTACAAGGAGGCCCTGAACCATTGTTATTACCTATCACAGGACTCTAAAAGGCTGGGGAGGCTGGATCGGGGGCCTGTGGACTTTCTCCAACCAATAAGATAGGTAGAAACGACAGTGAGTGTTAGAGAGAGTGAAATAAATATCAATCAGAGTTTGCTGCCAAAGGAACAAAACAAAATCAACAAACTTACTTAAACCGTTTATACATAATACTTTTAACTTGGAGTGTTGACGCAAGGTGGTCTAAATGTTTGGCTTCTAAAGACAATGATAAATATTCCGATTCTTGAAGTCAGTTCACATATATATGAACATTGTATGCACATATAAATCAAAATAACCAGTAAGCACTTAGCTCGGAAATTAAAGAAACATAGAAGTTAACGACAAACCTTACCTTTCCTTGCTCTTTTTCAAAATCACAACCGTCACTGTAGCCGTTGGTACAAGGGCTAAAAACAAGCTGTAGATTCGTTCCCGTTGTCGTGAAAGCCTGTAGGGAAAGAGTGGTCAAAGGTCACAAGATACTTCCGTAAAATTACACTTAAGCAAAGGGTGGAGGAAGTTGAAAATTACAGCAATAATAACAATTTAAAACCTAGCCCAGGCGGTTCCCGACACCTGCACAAATAAACATAACAACAACCAGAATGCATGTCGCACACCTACCAAAGGTTGCTGTGTGTAAGCAATTTTACAGATACCGCTGTTTCCAGGTACTGTCCAGATGAAGCAAGATTTCGTTTACTCAGAAATATGAGTTCTTCATAAATGACTGTTTTTATACATTGATACATCTAAAGAGGTTAGAATATTGGAATGATATATAATGTTAAATGAAAATGTCACTGCACGTGTATAAACTGTTTTTGATGTCAAAGAGAACAAAATCAGGTTGAACAGTAATTTGTATATGAGTGCGTGTACATTTTCCTCTAATCAAAGACTGATTATTTGCTTATTATTAGGTGATAAAAACCCTATAACCCGAGCGCTTTTGAAAGGTGGACCTTTCTTCTTCAGTTTGCCCCTGAAGAAGAAATGTATACC
>NW_013667136.1:231521-242555 GCF_000517525.1 Limulus polyphemus
TATATATATGCACTCGGGTTATATGGTTTTTATCATCTTGTATCAAGACTTCTTGAATCTGTCTTTTTCTGACGTCATGAATACTTGTTATATTGTAATCTTTGAAAATGTATTTTTTCTGTATATATCATTAAGAGGCCGGGATTTCAGTGTCAAAATGTGAAAGTGCATTACTTAAAGTACCAAAAGGTTGTTACTTTCGTACTTGAATAACAGGTGGCATACCTAATGGCCTCACTCTATGACAAATATAATTAATTTAACAACAACTATACACTCCATGATAGAGCTAGCTAGGCCGTTTTAATTCTAATCGTGATCATTTTAGTTAGTTCAGAACACGTTTATTCTTTTTCTTGTATACTATTCCATGGAAATGTTTTTCTCATCTTCCCAAAATAATACAGAATCTCAATTTGTGTGTAAACAATGTGTGGCTAGGATATCATTTCAATATATTTGTATTAAGTTGTCAACTATTTAGATCATTAAATATGAGTTAATGTCTATATCATAAGAGTAAAGTTTGCCTTATATATCTAAATATCCCTGAGATACAAAACTTCACGTAATACACGAAATTAAGTGGACTGTACAGTCTATATAACTTCAATCAAATGTAAATAAAAGTGCCAAAATATGTTCATACTAAAAATAACATGTTTTTTGTGTTAATACAATAACTAAGTCTACGAAACTGTCAGGCGTTTCAAGTGTACTGTTACAAGAAAGACAGATTAAGAAATTATATACAAACTGGAATATTAAATAGAAGGAAGACGATTTCGGTGTCGCATATGAATGTTTCTGTTAACCAGCTGTTGAAAGAGTTCCGAATTCAGAAAAAATGGAATTGAGGGTAACAGAAGAAACTTTTTTACCTCGACCCCGTGAGTTAACCAAAATTCCTAGTGTAACGTTTAGCCGACGAAGTGGTTTGCTCGCCGAATATGCACAGAGAACCATTCGGAAATTTCCGGTTACTTCTCGAAGGTTCCGCGCTTAACACTAGGGGATATAGCAGAAACGATGCGTTAATAAAACTGCTGTGTGCAAAATAAATAATAATAATCTACATAATGTGAGTAAAACAATAAAAAGTCTATTGAAATTCATATACGATGTCAGTGTTTTGAAATTCGAATAACATTTCTCAATCTGACATCGTATATGAATTTCAATAGACTGACATCGTATATGAATTTCAATAGACTGACATCGTATATGAATTTCAAAAGACTGACATCGTATATGAATGAGACAGTTGAAATGTCTGAATCTAACACTTTTATTCTCCACTTATTGCGCCCTTTATGAAATTGAAAACCACTTGTCATTAATTTTGTTGCATTTGATATACATATATGAGTCCTTAATAACATTGCTGCTAAATGCATAGTACATTTGAGAATACTTTATTCGATGTTTTACAAATTATATTTTTCATATCTTTAATGTTTTGTTCTTGTTTTTTGAATTTTCACGCAAAGCTATACGAGGGTTATCTGTACTTGCCGGCCCTAACTTAGCAGTAAAATATTAGAGGGAAAGCAACTAGTCATCATCACCCACCACCAACTCTTGGGCTACGAATAGTAAGATTGATCGTCACGTTATAACGCCCCCACGGCTGAAAGGGCGAACATGTTTGGTAGGACGGAGATTCGAACGAGATAATGAGTCGAGCGCCCTAACCATGTCTATCTTTAATGAACATAAAAAAATCGATTTTGAACCTCTTACCACTTCTATATGTCCTTCCCTACACCCGCTCTGAAACCGAATTTGTCTGTCTTCTTGAGATCTATCTCTGTAGCCTGTGTATTTCACCTAAAGAAAAACAAAAGACAGTGGTCTACTACAAGGTTCCCACACAAATGTTTATATTAATTTTCATGACCTTCTCTCACAAAAATTACCTTACAGTATGGTTAAACTGTCTCACGCGAGTGAGATAACTCTTTATCTTACAGATCCGAACGGTCAGGGTCATTCATCAATGCTTGCTCTACGTTGCTAAAAGCTGTTATTGCCTAAGTTATACATTACATTCAAGATGAGCCAACCTTTAAAGTAACAACTGCACTAATTAAAATATATCTTCTTGTGTTTTCTTCTTTCGTGTTATCATAAGATTTTACATTTTAAATTCTGTATTACATATTCATTGTTACTCCATATTTTATGTTCAGCAATATGGAAGAAATTATTTCCTTGACTTTTTTCCCCACCCTTGACCAATACTCCAATGCACTTATTTTCCCTGAAATATATACTGAACAATGTAAATTTCCCTGAATTTCTAGGTTTATGGGAGTCTGTAATTAAGGGACCATTCAGTTATTATCATAAAAAATTATCGAACATTTTTGAATATTTCCAGATACACATACGCACCACTTTTACTGAACACAAAAATGTAAAAATATAAGACTTGGTGTGGTTTAAGAAAGAGTCAAGTAAATTTCCTGTTATCCATATTTATTAAAGAAAGGTATTGGTAAGAAAAAGTTAAAAAATTTACTAACTCTGGCAATTTTCTTTTCTATGTAATCTGTCGAACAGGTTCTTGCTTCCATACCAAGCCACAAATATTGAGCAATATTCAATAATTTCTAAGGATAACAATTAAGAACGGTCCCTAAGATTATGTATGCCCGGAATACATCTCGAAACAGGAGTTGAGAGAGCTGATACACCTGTGCAAGACTAGTGTTACCTGTCCATATAACTTCCGGGTAAAAACACCTTCAAAGGTTAAGGGCTGTTTTAGAAGACTTTATATCATATTCATGGAAAATAATAAATATTTACCTCACTTTCGCGACTGAGCTTCCGGAACAGTTCATCTGATTCAAACTTTGCCTTCTGATCGGCCACGACTCGAGGCATTTTGAAAACAAACCGAGGAAGGTGGTCATAAATGCTTGGAGTCTCGAAAGGGAGCATGTTGGATTCCGTCTGTGATGTTTCACTCACCGCGGCAACAACAAATCTAGTTCTGTTGCCACGCGCGAAGGCTTCGCTATGGCTAGCAGCTCCTATTGGGCTGAAAGTAATCGTTTACTCACCGCTTCGGCGAACCGGAAACCGACGATTACCATATCGGGCGGCTCGGCCTCAGGGTTCGGGAATATGGGCGTACTTCTTGTCTGTGACGTCAGAGAATAATTACGTGGTTTCCCAGAAGGCCCAGCGACAGGTGTGTGTGTGTGTGTGTGCTTTGAACATCTTAATCACTTTCATCTGTCTTTTTTATATTTTTATATAAAAATTTATAGCTAAATCAGCATAACAAACACTCTGTATGTCACAAAACTCCCATTTATGCAACTTAAACACTTTCTACTAGAGAACCCATGGTCCTATGGTCCACATTTACAGGGTCGCTGTAATTCAAATTTAATACTTGAACCACTATTTTGCAGTTTTACAGTTTAATGATCATTGTCGCTATGATGAAACCTTAATTTCTTAAACCAAGTTACGAATAGGTTAATTTATACAATAAACTAGTATCCTTTCTTTGTTAATAGGTTAATTTATACAACAAACTAATCTCCTTTATTCATTAATAGTTTAATTTAAACAACAAACTGGTATCCTTTCTTTGTTAATAGTTTAATTTAAACAACAAACTGGTATCCTTTCTTTGTTAATAGTTTAATTTAAACAACAAACTGGTATCCTTTCTTTGTTAATAGTTTAATTTAAACAACAAACTGGTATCCTTTCTTTGTTAATAGTTTAATTTAAACAACAAACTGGTATCCTTTCTTTGTTAATAGTTTAATTTAAACAACAAACTGGTATCCTTTCACTATCGGTAAAAATCGATTCCATTTACACAACGATGAAACAACCGCTATCTACTGTTCGCAATTCCATTCATATAAATGTTTTATGAAAAGTATTTTCCCTCTTGTTAACAGTGAAAATTATAGAATAATTTAACACCCTCTAACTGATGTTATATTTCAGTTTGTCCATTCTCAAGTTTTGAAACTGCTGTTTTTGGGATATTTGGTTGATTTCTGAACAACGCCTCGTCTCTGACAGTAAGAGATGATCACGTGCAACAGTGTACCTCAAATGTTGTATGTGATCATGTCTCACTGTTAGAGACGTATAGCTTACAACTAGCTCGAAACGTCATCCTCTTAAAATAAAAATATAAAAAACTTGGCGCTCGTTTAACCTATTCTTTAATTTCTATATCTTTTTCGCTTGTGAGGTTAACTATATATTTCACTGTTAGACACGGAACGTTGTACAGAAACAAATCTATTATCCCACAGATAGCTGTTTCAAAACTTCATATTGTTTGTAAGTTAAGTGGGTACCTCTTAAAAAGTAAGTAATATACATTCTGTTTTAATATTTTATTCATATAAACAACCATGAACATTTTGACACAATTAGTTCTGCATTTAATTATAAAGTAAGCATTGATTGAAATTCTACTTGATCATTGCACATATTATTAGTGATAGTATAAGCACTGGTTCACAGCTGTTAATACTTAAGCATATGGCAAAAAATTGACGTAATTACTACTGATGACTACTTATTACTGTGATAAACCTGTTTTGGAATAATGTAATTATTTCACTATTGTAGTTTTTTATCGTCGAACTTTTGTATGATGGTGAAAAGAGGAATATAAAATTTAAACATATTCTTGGATTTGCCACATGTCTCTGAAAAAAAAACCAAAGTATGTTCTTCTGGCTAATTTAGAATAATCAATTGTCATCATTATTACTGCTCATTCTTCTCATTTGTGCGGGTTTCTCATGAGACAAAATCATTACAAATACCAATGACAGACTGTGTCTCGTGATTGTGTATTGAAACAGATGAAATTAAAACCTATAAGCAAACTGCTCTGTGTCAGCAAACTTTTGAACAGCTCTTAACAGGCATTTATATAGTAAACTAATATATTTTCTAGATTCCAAATGAAACGTTCCATTATATGACTTACACCGTGGTTTGACAACGTTGTTCACTGGATAAACTGAATACAATATATTAATTACAGAGAGGTCCAAAGGCTAGTTGTTCCTACAATTTCGTCTCTTTTGTGTGGATAACATTTGACTGGTATCACCAAAATTCATTGGTAATGAATTAGCCTGTGTGCTTGGCTAATGTACTGTAATAGACAGAAAGTAAAAATAACTAGTAAAGTGCTCTAGGTCAATGTACTTTTGGACCGCCCTGTACAATCACTTCGACAATAAACTAACATGTTTATGTGTCTAGTGTATGATCTTTAGCTTAATAATTGTTAATTTTTATTTACTGGCTAAACTAAACACAATATGCGTTCTGAGTAGTCAAGTAATTAATTAAGTGTATTTGTTTATTTGTTTTCAGCTTGTTTCATCAGTACATTATTTAAAAATGTTGTTTTGTGCTGTGGTTCAGAGGCTCAGTTTTTACATAATATTTTTCGAAAGCTAAGCGTAGGCTACTGAGATACATATACAAATAATTATATACAAGTTTTAAGTTAATATAACAATGTAAGGATACCGATTTGATTTTAACTTTTTGTATTTGTTTGAAATTATATTTGTTGTCTTTAAAAGTCTTCTAGTAACTTGACAGTTATGAAATTATGCTTGCATCCATAAATTAAGGATTTAGTGTACTATTTTGAGTTTGACCTTTGATTCCCGCAACTGGTTAATTGATAAAGGTTGAATCAAATTCGTCATAGTTAAAATGCTAATACCGAGACGTTATAAGAGCGATGTTTTAGTTCAGTCCTGCCCTTAGAACTCCTTTTTTCATCATCAATCGTGCTCACTCTTGTGGTCATAATTATGAAGTATTGCACAACAACGCTATTTCCACTGTAACAAGCTTCTGCGAAGAACAGTGAGTTCAATCTTAGATGCATATCTTGAGAGACTTTCCTCCAGCCTCCAGTAAACATGGACGACAGCTTCCAACACCTCGTTTTAGAGGCTTAAAGACACATGTCCGGTGGAGTTGATTCAAGGGACTTGACAGATATGTGGGAAAGTGCAATAGCTGCGTTTCTGTTTCTTTGGTATTTTCATTCTCATTAAAACCGTTGATTTCGAGTTGTGGCTGGAAGCTTATGAGCGTTTGGCTTGTGAGCGTCTGTTAACTTCAAGTGTTTCTCTTTTTTATGTTGTTAACGGTATCATGAGATACATTCACTTTCATTGCAATAGACTTTGGGGTTGAAAGATTTTCTTTCATAACCATAGCCTTCATTTTGTGCAGAAAGGCGTTGTTTGTTTGTAATTAAGCACAAAGCTAAACAATGGGCTATCTGTGCTCTGCCGACTACGGGTATCGAAACCCGGATTTTAGCGTTGTAAGTCCGCAGACATACTGCTGTGCCACTAGGGGGTAAGGCGTTGTTTTGCACTGGGATAGATGAGTGTTATTCCGCAACACGTGAGAAGAAAACTTGGATAAATGATAATAAAGAATAAATTGACAATTTGCCAGTTTATTTTGTGCGCACAAAATAAACTGGAAAATTGTCAATTTCATCTTTATTATTATTTATCGAAGCTTTACACTGGGTTAGTGTGTGATTTTAAGACTGGTTGCTGTCTTATATGCAGATACTATGCGAGCTTTTCCTCTTTCTTTGAGAAAATGAATATTTTTTTTCAAAGTGTCATATCCTTTGATTCTAAATCGTTTAATATTCTTGCAATGATGATGTCTTTCTGAGAAAAGGCTGTAACAAATACGCCCTGATAAAATACAACTGTGGCGACGTTGCAGTGTCGAGTGAAACGAGAATATGTTATAATCGTATATATAGGTGCTAAACATGTTACTCATGGCATCATGCCTTGTGACAGTAGGGAAACTCCAGTGTAGTATATACAAAGCATTCTTGTAAAGCGCGATTAACTTTCTGTGTGCTACTACCATAACTACTCACTTTCCAGTTACATGAATTTTTATGATATTCTCATCTCTAAATCTAAGTAAAAAGTAATATTCAAACATGCTTATTCTAAACATATGGTTGTTTATGCATTCATTGTTGTTCGGGTGATTTTGCAGAATTTATAATATTTTCACGTCTAAATATTCAGCTGCTATTTTATTTCCATTTATCCTCGTATTCACCTCTTACTAACTTCCCATTGCTGCTCTAATAATTCTCACAACAATACGATAAACTTTGCTCATATTTCTTGTTTCTATCTGGTTTGGCCGCGCGTATGTTTGTGTTGACTACATTTTTTAAAGAAAGGGGAAAAAAGTTTTAAGTTTTGTTCATTTTCTTGCGATCCAGTTAAGTTTCCTCGTAAATACAAAGAAATTTTGATTATATTTCTATAACAAAAATTGGTAACGCAGCTCTTTTTAATCTCAAGTGGAAATGTGTGTGTATATATACAAAAGAATCTGTTGATTTTGATATTAGTAAGTGTGAATAGCTTGGAAGATTCACGAGGTTATATTAAGAAATACAAAATGAAAGGCTCAAAGACTGGAAATAACTTCAAGGCCATAAAATGATTTGTAATACTTACATTTATAATACGCTTGTAATACGGCGTTAATCGTAAATAATTAACTTACTGTAAGAAAGAACTGCCAGTTCAACATATTATGGTTGCTAACCATGTAGCGAGACAGCAAAAAGTACCTCATTTTTTAAGTTTGATTAAACAAATGCGAACATCTTCATTCAGTAAAGGTTGAATATCTCATCTTCACCAAACTACTTGAGTATTTTTGTTTTGTTTTTTTGCATGATATAATAATTATCTAAAATTAGCTAACTATACAGACAAGACAATGATATCTTTAACTTAAACTGATACTTTATTCTCTCATTTTTATTCGGGGTTACTTTGACGTAATTGAGCTGACACGAATAAGAAAATAGCAGTGTTTACACAATAACCATGTCAAGATAACCAGCAATCAACAAGCTAGTGTTATAAGAACATTCGAAAGTGTATTAAGGCCTGCTATATGATCAAGAGATCAAGAATAAAACATTAACACAACTAGATATTTAATATTCTAATAAACTATTCAGTGAAAAATTTATTATTTTATGGCGAGTTAGGAGAATTTCTGCTTTAATACAAATACAATGGTTTAAAACAACCTAACTGTTACTACAAAAGTCAATAACCATAATGTTTTTAATTATCCTGCCACCAAACATATTTTCTATTTATTAGACTCGTCTTAGATTGATTTGTTTCAATTAGTTTGGAGTATAGAATTCTTTTGATCATACACATATTCAGAAGCCCTCCGTTAGTAAGTGACTGGGCTTATAACGCTAAAAATTGGGATTCAATACCCGCGGTAGACAGAGCACAGATAGCCCATTGTGTAGTTTTGTGCTTTACAACAACAACTTATTCAGAAGCATGTTCAGCTATATTTGCTATAAGATGCCCTACTCTTCGATATTACCAGTTTATTACGTGTTTTAGTGGCTGATGGCTAAAAAAAAGATTTGGTCATTCATGTACAAGGAACGCTGGCATATTCCATAAAGTTTCGAGACTGGTCTGGTATTTAGAACAACAAATGATGCACTAGCGTAATTGGAAAATGCTTCTGATGGCTTCGAAGCCATCAGTACAGCTTGTAACAGACCACTTATTGTAAGACCATCTATGATGAATATGGCTTTAATCACAAACGTATTCGCTAATTATTGTATTTCTGCTGTTGATGATCATTCTGTTGAAAGTCGCATTTGAGATTTGTCTCCTGATAGGAACTTCATAAAACTCAAACACTCTTTATATAAATGATACTTCTTTGAATAGAGGTGTAAAATTAACAGTAGTGATAACAGACATTGGACTCTGTCTAATTAATTAAAAGATGAGTAGGAACATCAATTTCGATTTACTTATGTTAAGTTTGTGAATGTATTCTACTGCTCTGTAAATAATAAATACCTTCCTTCTACCTTCACTTTGGCTTTATCTTGTTGCAAATTTCTCTGAAACAGATGTCTGATGACTAAAAGGAATATGTATCCGAGTACCACTGTTTCTAAAATTACTATGTAATTAAAAACAAAAGATGTTTACGTGTAATCAAAAAGGGATTGTCACGTGCCAGGAATAACGTCACATCATAAATTAGTATCGCTTTCCAATATGGTGAAGACTTCCAGCAGGCATTGATACAGAGGAGAATTGAGATAAGCTTCTATTTCAAAATGTTATCAAAGCATAATAACATCATACGTAGCTACACAATAGGCTATCTGCGTTATGTTTAGTGCAGGGAATAGAACTTCGGCTTTTACCGTTATAAATCCTTAAACTTACCGCTGTCCCCACCCTCCCCGAAGAAATTAGAATTTCTTTCTGAAAGATAAAGCCGAATGTTACTAATATTTTTTTTTAATTAAACTTCCAAGGAGATAACATCTATTCTAATAGGTTACAAGGTGGTCCGTTTTGACATCTTCAGGTGCAATATAATTTCTTGAAGTATTGGTAAACTCTTCATTTTCATCAGTCTTGTAGTGCTGGAATTGTTATATCCATTTCAAGTTATTGCATGTTTGAACTATAAGGAAAAAAACTGGGCTGACCACTGTGAATGAACATCAGTATCAAGTGAAATGAGGAAAATTAATATCTTCGATATCTAATTCTCTGCAACAGGGCAGGAATAATCTTTTTTTGTCTTTTCTAAAACTTTTACTATGTGTATGTTTATCCTTGAACAAAGTACTAGTTATCGAAAAAAATATTTTTCCTTATATTTTTATTTGGCTAGTAACGAAAGTAAGCTGCATTTAATACGAACGACGTTCAGCCATTGTTAGTTTTGGTTTAACGTCATCCGAAGCTGGTGACCGTATTCTGGTAATTTGCTTTTGATAGGTTGTGTAATACTGCTAAAAACTAGCCCTGCTCGGCATTACACACTATCGTTGTATTATAGAGTTAGCATATATAATCATCTCACACAACAATTATAACACGTTTCATCCAATCACAAAAGAATAAAACTGTTTCTTTTTTATTCCGCGCAGACTTTAGTAATGAGAAGCATGACTACTCTCTCCTTGTCCCTCGTGTTAAACATTCAAATACGTGGGAACTTTCTGACATATTGGGAACAGTTTGTTACGCTTTCTGCAAGGTCGCGTGGCAGCATAGAGGGCGCTGTGAATAGGAGTTGGTGTAATAGAGACATACTGCCTAATCCTGTCAAGGCGTGACTTAACTTTTTGACAGGGACAAGTCTAGGGGTGTTAACTGAGTATGACATTTCATGGTAACTTTCTGAAGATTCGTTCAAACAAGATTTAGCTGTCTTCTGTTCTTCTGTTTACATCTACTTTCTAAGCCATTCATGCTTATAGTCACTTCCTCCGAATGTCAAGTGTTAATGCATTAAGACCAACAATTCTAGCAAGTATTTCTTTTCTTCGTGTCATTGAGGTCAAACATATAAGTAGGACTTTTTGTTTGCCTATCGGTGTATAATAACAGGCATTATTTGCTGAAAATATTATAAGGAAAGTGGATCTAAGGCTTATTTTTAAACACCAATGAAAAGGAAAACGAATATTTGCAAACAACACTTGGAGGAAAGACCACAACTTTTCAAGCAAGAATAATAGATAAGAGTGGCTGTGAAACAACTTTAGCTTTTGGTATACTATTAATAGAAAATTTCGACGCTCTGTTTTAAGTTAACTACCCTTTGAAACAATTGTGTTTTGTACCATTCTTCATGCGTTTGCAAGATGTTGCCCGATTTACAAATACTACAAGTTTAAGAGCTAACGTAACCGTTTATTGATACAAATAGAAAAACAGTTGGTTGGTTGGTTGGTTTGTAGTTAAGCACAAAGCTACACAATGGGATATCTGTGCTATGCCCACCACGGGTATCGAAACCAGGTTTCTAGCGTTGTAAGTCCGCAGACATACCGCTGTACCACTAAGGGAGGGGCAGAAAAAAGTAAAAGCGAGATACTCAACTGACGAAACAATGCATTCTGGCCCGGCATGGCCAGGT
>NW_013667136.1:243555-259875 GCF_000517525.1 Limulus polyphemus
TAGCTTGGCGCGAAATTCAAAACAAACAAACAAACAATGCATTCTAATCTTCGTAAGTAGATACGTAGGAAAAGTATGTTTGATTAGCTATTCTGATGGCCAGGATAGTTGTTATAGGTTCATATTACTCTGATCGGAAATTATTGTTATTTAATCTGAACTGATAAAATAAATATTACTGTCATCATGTATCTGAATGTGCAAGCAGCGATTGATTTCGAGCATCAACAGTGTATTTTTTGGAAATTTCCAATGATAGTTGTAACTGTTAAGTTTATTTTTAAATACGTGTGTGCGTAAACTGAAAATGTAATTGAAAACCCAATGACGCTGAAAATTAGATAGAGTTCTTTCGACCACAGTGTGACATTACAAATACTCTGGTTTAAAAACTTCTGATCTAAAATAAGAATATTTATAGTTCTTTGCTTGATATTCGTAATACGCTGGTTTAGTAGAAGATGCGTTATTGTTTTTAACATTGTTTTTGTAACAAGCGTGTTGTTAAAATAAAGCCCAAAACAATTATTTTATAATAAATAAGTAACTCTAAGCATTTAGGTAACTGATGGATTCTATGAGTTGAGAAGGTTGTAATTTTTGCATTTACGTTTAGTATATCGACTTTTTGAAAAGATTTCCAAGAAAAAAGTAAACCTACAGACATTGGTCTTATTCAACAAAATCTGCCTACAAGAAAATATGTCACCAAAGTACACCAACGTTTAGTATAACGTGAATCTTCTGAATAACCTCAGTGATAATTCCCACTTGTGGAGTTATACCTTTCATAATAAACGTTTCTCTTAGAACTTTCTGGACCACCTCAGATGATATGATGCTAAAGTCCACCATTCACCTGTCACCTTTCTAAAGTTACGGAACCGTTGTTCACAGTTAAGGTTTTTTCTAGACACACACATATATGTATATATATATTTAAATAATACCTTTATAGCTAACAGGTAATATCTCGTATACATGGGTACGACTGTACTTATATCTATATATATATACATATATAAAATTACTAAATAGTCCGCCCCCCCCCGGTGGCACAGCGGTATTCCTGCGGACTTACAACGCTAGAAACCGGGTTTCGATACCCGTAGTAGGCAGAGCACAGATAGCCCATTGTGTAGCTTTGTGCATAACTGCAAACAAACAAACTAATTAGTCATTACTATATGGTCGGTTGTAAAGAAAATATTACGAAGAAAATTGGAACAAATTTGACTATGTTTGTTTCAGAGCAAGAAGTTAGAAATTAAACTACGTTCTGAATGAAATAACTTCATAGCCACTTTTGCCCCACTTTTTATCATTTAAATAATTTTATCAACACAACGTCATAAATGTTCGCCCATAAGTTGCTATTTTATAAAACTACTATGTATATTCCTTTCGTTCATTAGAATAAAAGCTTATTATTTTAGACGAAGTAATTATTATAATTTTTAGAAAAACGCTAATTAGTAAGCATAATTCTCTATGGACCTAGTTGGTTTTGAGATATTTAGAAAGTTTTCAAGTACTTACTTTCTAATACTAAACTATTGTTACTGGTAAATTACCTTAAAAATTAATGAATCAACTGCTGCTCTGTTTTTCAAATTGCGAAGCACAAACTGTTGTCCGGTCAATAAGATATTAGTGTAAGATATTGTCATCATACTCACGATACGTATTTGATTTTTATGCATTTAAAGTGATTTATTTATTGGACTAACAGGCCAGAATAATTTCAAAGTTCATAATCGAGACCGAGTGAGTGTCTAGATTAAAATATTACTTGTTCTTCTTGTTTTTCAGATATTCGATCAAATCTATACTCTATCTACTGTAGCCTTTCTTAATTTTGAGAGGATCAACAAGAGAGAAGGTATTCTAGTCAACAGCCCCCACCGCCAACTCTAACCGAATAGTGGGATTTGACTACCACACTTATAACGCAACCACGATCCAAAGTACGGAGAGCGGTTTTTTGTGACAATTTGACACAAACTATGGGTCCTCTGGCATGATAAATTAAACTAAACTTTAAAGTTGAACTTTTCTTTTAAAAACAGAACCTTAGTTTTGTGGTTTGCAAATTTTCAAGTAAATAATAAAACTATTTAAATATCTTTAACATGCCTTGTTTGTAAAGTAAGTGAATCAATAACTGCCTAAAATAGTTAATATCAAGTTTTAATAGCAATTTTCAAGAATAGATTGACAAACATGATAGACTGCTTATGCAAGTATATATATATATATATATATATTTGAAATATATTACAAAACCTGGAAAGCATTGATACAGAGAAAAAGAAGTATGTGGAAGATGGCAGAACCTACTCGACGCCTGAGGATTGGGCTCATCAGGAATAGTTTTGCTTAGTCATTATTGTACATTCGTCTGTTTCTCTACTGAATAATTCGAAGCACTGCTTTCTAATTATTTTTTTTTCTCTGACAAAAGACATGTGATCCAAATTTAGACGGAGTGCGTTTCTTGTCATAACAGTGCTTAGAACAAAGTAACACAATGACTGTAGGTTTATACGTATTTAATCAGTTTTGTTATGAATAGTCTCGTCAATCATCTGTTTAACATGTTCCCTGTTAAACTGAACGAACATATTTTGCTAATTTAACTAAAGGGATGGTGTAGACGATAAATTCAGTGTAGCATTTCTTATCAATTATCTCCATATCGTTCTTAAATAACAAGCATTAAACTAATAGTGTTTTAGCACTCAAGTCGGACAACCTTCGCAAGATAGGTTTACAGGTGAATTTTGTTTAATTTTTATCAGAATTTCGTGCAAAGCTGCGTAAGATCTGTCTGCACCCAGCCGTCTCTACTTTTCAACCGATGGACTAAAGGAAAGGCAGCTACTTCACAGCACTTACTACCAACTCTTGGACTATTCTTGACTGATAGAATAACGGGATTTGCCTGTCACCCTTATAACGCACCCACGACTCCAAAGTACGGAAACGTTAACCACTTAGCCACACCCGGACTTATAGATGAAACCTTTGGGTCTTGGAGAACAAGCTATATTCTTTGTTAAGTTTCTTTATTTTTCTAACTTGCTTCAACATTGCATAATAAATTATTGTAGAAAATTCTGGTCGTAACTACCGGATTAATTTTCTAGACAGTATTTTAAAGATCAGCTATGATAAATATTGACAGTTATTTTCAACGAACTTATCAAGAAACTAATCTGTCACATTGCCTTCAAGTAATTTATTATCTTTAGCTCCTAAATGACTAAATATAGCCTGTCACATTTTAGTTATGTAATATGCTCAAATATCGCCAGGTGGCTCAGCTTAATATCTTATTGCACTAGAATTCGGGGTTCTATTTCGGCAGCAGATACACAGCACAAATAGCCTATTGTGCAACTTTGTGTTAAAACAAAAACAGCATCTGTTCAATACCAACTGCTGTCCTGAAAAACAAAGAAAGTTGATAACATATTTCCAAAACATGACTTTAAACTCAGATCTAATAAAATCTACGGAAGAAAGGGGGAACTTTCCACTTTAAGCGATTTAGTTACACCATATTTATCAAGGAAAGTGTATCTCAGAAACTTCAAAGACTTATCACGAAGTCAATTCTACTCAGCTGTGTGACTGAAAAACCAAGCATGACACTCAAAGTTAACACTGTAAAGACACAACACGTACTTGCTTTCTTTGCTAGTATACGATAGAATGCAGTATTTGCTACCAAAATTACATTGACGAAACACGTCACTCTTTACATATAACGATGAGAGAACATGTTGAATACATTGACAACTTGAACCAACCTTGCATGCAGTTCCTGAACGTTTCGTTTAACGACTTCATATAGATAACCGATCATATAGAGCACTTGAATCTAAGTTTCAAATGGACAGCATCTGCCTGTTGTAGAAACCTACAACTGTAGAGGACGACGTTTCGAAAGTCTTCCGCCTTTCGTCTTTAGGTGGAAGACTTTCGAAACGTCGTCCTCTACATTTGTAGGTTTCTACAACAGGCAGTTGCTGTTCATTTGAAACTTAGATTCATTATGAATACTCTGCGTAAACAACCTATCAAAGATTAAAAGAGTATTTCATTACCACCTAAAATATACGGTTTGTGACTGTTGTTAATTTTCTATTGGTCAGAATAACACTTCATAGCAATCCTCAGCAATTTATTCCCTCACAATATCATTGCAACCATTGTATAATTTACTTTTTTTTAGATTATGTATTATGCTATTCTGTGAAATGCTCGCACATTCACACATATGTATGTGATTTGTATATTTATCAGCTGTCTTGAGCTTTTCCCGTTCACCATGAAAACTAAGTTGAAATTTCCAAAGATAATAGATTCTTTGGTACGTTTTGGGATGAGGGTAGTACGAGCGTTCTAATTGATATAATACAGAAAAGACCACAATAAACAAAATTTAAACGTGTAAGTTACATGTTTTCATTATACAATATGCCATGTAAGTTGTATTTTTAAATATAGTGTTGTAATCTTATTCCTTCTTCGTTATTGCTTTCATTTGACAACATAAAAATGTTTTTATAAATATCTTCCGCATTGAGTTGTTTTCTGCTCAGTGTATATACATTTTTGTAGATAATAATTAAATACTGCTCTCATAGCTGCTTAAACAAAAACAAATAAAGAATAATTGGAACTTGTAATATTATAACAGTGACAAAGCAAAAATGCATTCATAAAATGGTGTTAACCACCCCTAGTTCATTGTTATGCAAGTCCGATGATCATTCATGTGATCTTAACTGTAAATCATTGGTCATTCAGCATATATATTCTACATACATTGTGGTTTTGCACAATCTTGTTTCATTTATCACTTTCAAATGAATTATAGAGGTTGAAGTGATCCAAACCATTGAGCTAATGGAAACTGGCTAGTTACAGCAGGTTATTGGAGATTGGTTATAAGATCTCAGTAGTTGTCTTTATCATTCAATACGAAAGTAGATGACTGTTGTTTGTCGATTCTGGTCTGTCGCAATTGTAGGAACCTTCTATGAGTCTGAATCAGATGTTCTCAACTTTAAGTGAACGCCAGGTGCCTAGAAAATACTTCAAAAAAGCTAACCTATGTACCACGTTCCTAATGAGATGCGTTTTACTCACAGCAAAATACAAACCATCTTGCAATGCAATGGTATAAATGGTGCTTCCAAAGGTCCAACGACATGTGGAGCAATATTTTCTTTAATAGATCAGTTGTGATTCAACCAGATGTTTACAACTAGCTCCAAGAACAGCTAGATAATGACAGTTGAATTGTTGTGTGAGAAGGAATAAGTATTAGTGGACATACTGCCACTTATATTCTATAAAACGGTATCATTAGTACTTATATATTTTATTGATCACATTTTTGCTGCCATATTCCAGTACAACTAAACCTGATTTCAGTTAAATGTTCGATAAAACCCGCCCTCTACTATACTTTCTGGTTGACATATTATTTGAAGAAGAGGGGATTGACAAAAAGAGATGAACTTCACGCTCACCGGACGTTAATCCGATCAACTCTGCATAGCAGTGCTCTAAGGAGCACTGCATCATATCCAAAGATGCCAAAGTTAACCTGAAAACACCGCTTTCAGAGCAATGGTCAGTGATACCTAAGAACCTTATAAACAATCTTGGTTTAAGCATACAACGTGGGCGCTGACCTTCTCTCGCTGTTCGTTGTAATGAAATGTAATGAGCTATAGAGGTATAGAGCCACTTCTACGAGGATAAGGCGAATGACAAACCATTTGCATTTCAGATCACGTGTCTGATCATCAACTACCTGATTCACTTAAAAATTGTCTGAGAACTTTTTATATCAGTGAATTTGACTTATATCTAAACTCTAATAAATCCCAATTATTATTAATTTTTTTGTGCAGTTTGCACTTTAGATTTTTTGTCAATAATTCGTAGCTGTGACTATACTTAAATAGAAACTATGAATGTTTTAATAATTAGATCAATTAGGATACTTTTCTATTGATATTAACCTTATTTTACCAATTAAAAAGAGGTTTATAGAACTTAAATAAAAAAATAACAAATCAAAGGTTATCTAATATTGCTATCTTTATTTATTATCTCTTTTCTGAACGTGGTAAAATACAATTTATATTATTTCCCCATTTGTTGCTTTAAAGACCTTCAATATCTTAAAAAAGAACAAATCAAATTTTCATAGAATTATTGTTATTTTATAAATTTCCTCAGATTTCTTGCACAGTTTAAGTGCTTGCTGAAGGCATTATGATGAATCTTGGTCACCTTGATCTTTGCGTAAGTGGGTATCACGATGCATGAAATAATGAGTTAATGGTATAAATGTGAATCCGGTGTTTAATTAGAGTTCAATGTTTTCGTAGTATTGCGTAACTCTTCCGGAAGCTTTAACTATGCAGGATAAAAGAAGTAGAATTCTACTCCAGAAATATCAACTGGCCCTTTAATTATTGTTAGTTCACTCTCGTGGTCAGAAATAATTATGATCGCTGATATTGCACTTATATGACAATGGTCAAATTATATCTATGAATATCATTGTAGGAGTGGGTTTAATGTAGAAAAATTCGAAAATAAGGGAAACGTAGCAGATTTATACCATAAACTCTGACTTTCTGTAAACGTTAATTAAAGTTGCTATACAATTTTTTATGTATTATTATACTTTACTTGAAAGCCAGAATATAGCCCCTCTGTACTCGGGACCAATCTAAATGCTCTCTGCTATCTCATTGATCAGTTTGAAATAGATAACCTATATTGGATCATGAAAAGTTACCGGCCCGATTATCACGTACTGTGTAAGAGGTGGCCTGTTTTCAGGTCATCCTTATTGTTATTGGTCGAACTACAAAGAGTTTAGTACGTTATATTAAAACGATTTTATAGCCTGACAGCGTGATTATAGTCTATGTCACCACATCCGGTCGTCCTCTAACAACCGTGCATTTAGACAATAGCCCTATAGCATAGTTTCCATTGCAAATGCTTCATCGTGAGGCTGTCGTATTAAAGCATATCACTCGTCTCTGTGGTGTTTCTATAATCCATATTGTGTACCAGGACGAAGGTTTCCAGTTCCCGTTTCAACAGTTTGATCGCACAGAAATCCATGAATATAGGTGCTGCATGCGGTGACTAGACCTGTATGTCTTCGAATGGAACAGCATGTATACCCAGAGATACTTCTTGATTATGTTGAATACTGTTGCTTGGGGCACGTGAAAGGGCACCTATCAGACATTGCCGCACTTTCTTTACCACGGCTGAGGTACGACTTGTTGAAAGTCTCTCCATGGATGGTCCTGACCCCCATGTTGATCCGTGTTCCTTTGTTTTCCAATGCTATTAAGTACAAGAGATATTTCCGTCTTGCAAATTATAAATCCCTGATCTGAATACATCTTTACATTCCGTTCTATCACGAATTTATATCTTGCTGTGGCTTTCACGTACTGACTGAGATGTTTATATTCAAAACAATTTTATTATAACTACTAAGCCCTGTCTATATCCTGGAAAAAATGAAATTTATCGGGCTGAAATTTCCCAGTTTTAAGAGTCCACATTGTTTTCCATCATGATTTTTCTAGCTCTGCTTGTTACATTAATTTATTTACATGTCTAATTTCATTTTCTGTCTTTAACTAATTTCAGTTTCAATTCCGTCATTCTGTGTTATTTTATTCGGTTTGTATTTTATATACGAGTGTAAAATTCTGTAATTGCTGTTGAGGGGAATACAGTGGTTAACGCCGCGCTTGAACAAATAGGCTACGTACCCTCCCTCATTCATTTCAGCTTTTTGAATAAAAATTGCTACACTTTCAATGTAACATACTTGACAGGCTCGAATAATTAACACATACACAATTATCTCTCCACCTTTTTTTTTTATAAATACGGTTAAAATGTATTTCATATTATTCATATCATCGTTTGAGTTACATGATAGAGTTTTGAATAATTATCCGATAATGTGGTTTTAATTTGTTTCACATCTGCTACATTAACTACCAAATAGATGCACTGACAGCAACAGTTTTAGTGTGGTAAACCTAATAATTAATTTCATTAACTGATACTCTTGAAGTTTAAATCTAAGCGTTAACTGTCATTTGGAAATGTGTTCATGACCAGTTTCTGAGATATCAAAAAGGTATCAGCCATATAATAGTCCCAGTGGTTTTGAACTCATTGACGCTTCTCAACTTGGTACCAGAAGCTTTAAACACAAAAAAAGTAGTAGTTATAGAACTGTGCATAGATTTGTGAGGGTCTACTTTTAGATGTGTAACCTTTATCACATGTCTACTCTGATGCAACCAAACTAAGAAATACAAATACATGTTTTCCGGAAATATGCAACAGTGTGATTTATTTCAAATTACTAAACTTTAATAATTTGAAACAAGTCACACTGTTACATTATATGTGAAAAAAACAACAACAATTGTATATTAAAATCAGTTATTAACTGATAGTTTATAGGACTTTTACAGTCAACCTACGATTAGCTATTGAGTATATTTTTTTACCTTGGCAGATACTTCGATTTTAAACCATTTGATCCTAAACTAAAAAATAAAAACCCAGAGTCAGATGTAATCGGGGGTGTTCAGAAACTTGTGTTTCTTTTCACCCCGCTCAAGATTTAATGATTACTTGATTAGCTAATTGTACTAACTATAATTAATACAGTAAATTTTACTTTATGATTATATATTAGCTCCAAAAGGAAGAAGAAAGATGACAAGAAAGCGATTTAAAACCGCGATACTGCTAGGTGACACCTTTGGGCAAAACAAGTATGGGTGAATATTGAGTATATGTGTTTTGTATTTGTATTTTATACGACGAAGACTCTCTGCCGCCGTCTTTAATACTGAACTACTGTCCATTTGTTTATTTATACTCTGTGCACCATGAAAAATCGAACCCCTGGAGTTTAGCATTGTAAGTCCGTAAAGTTACCCTTGAACCAGCCGGAGGACAAGAATACTGTAAAAACCTCTTTTAGTTTTTTATAATAAATAAATAAAAGCTAATACTCCGAAGATAGGCTTTTATTAGTATCAGTTCGGCCTTTTTGATTAACACAAGCCTCGTTACAACGCACAGGTTGAGCTGAAGGTTAATATATTCTTTGGTATTATGACAAAACTCTCTGCCGAAGTAATAAACCATCTAGTGAGGCTTTCGGGAATTAAGTTACATGGAATAATTGACACTTAATTTACCAACAAAAATATCGAATAAGTTCGTGGTTCGTCCTTGAAACGCTCGATAGCTATCCATGAGGCACGTAAGGCTCAAGTCGGACGATATGTGATAACTAAGAAAGGTAGAGAGCCCTCTATGATTGTGTTAAACTGAATGTAATGCGCAGAGCGACGAAACATAAGCTAAACGTTTTTGTTTTTTTTTACTTTCTGCATTGTTACCAGATAACAATAATACCTGGTGCATATTTCTTTATGCCGTTTCTAGTTTTGTCTTCCAAATTGTTTTGTTAGTAGAATACAAATCATGGGCTCGTTAACTGATTCAAAGACAGCAATAATATAAGCTCCCATTGTAGTTTGAATTGGCAAATGTTTCTGTTAATATTCTCAATTCTAAAAACTTGTGAATCAAAGCAAAGAGAAATATGTAATAATATGTTAATCATTCTATATTTGCCATATTCAGTGCTAACGAGGCCTTTACCCTCAATACTAAGGCCTATCAGGCCAACTGAGGTACTACAGACACAATAGTGAACTAGGTGCTACTTATATCATCAGTTACATAAACAACAACTTTTATGGTGTGAACTACATTAAGTAAATGAAGCTGATTGGAGTTGTGTAACTAAAAGTGCATTCGTTGATTTGACTTACTTTAAAACTAATTTTTACACCTTATTATTATTACCTGATTACTATAATTATAACTTTTATTTCAAATTGAAATATCAAATTTTATTCACGTTATAAATGTTATGATATATATATATATATATATTATATCAAATGCTTTATGACACAATTAAAGCAGATTAATAATGAGACTACAAATTTTTGAATTACCATGACTTGTAATGTAGTTGTCATGATCAGTTTTAACAAGGCTCTAAGTATCTCATCAAAGTAAAATATAATTACTTTTTTATATTTAATGGAATATTAATTTTGTTTGGTCTTGTAAAAATATATATATATGTGTGTGTGTGTAACATAGCACTAAACTTAAGATTGGTATTAAGTTGATTATTAAACAATTATCTTTGTCCGTGGTAAAGACTTACTTAGGATTTTTGTGCGGTTTTTATAACAATATACTTTAAACAGTGAGAAAATATTGTTTAATATTAAGTGTAAATTTTGGGAAATAAAGTTTGTGATCACAAAAATAGGAAAACAAAAACAATTGTACGTTTCATAAATAGTTCACTTATTACTACCATAGTTTCTCCAATAAAGCCATCATCATGTACAGACGGTTTCAAGTACTAATTATATAATACTTCCAATCTAGTGGAAGAGATATTTTAGAGGGCACGATTAATGTTAGAGCATGAATTATTTTTACTAGAATTACATTTATCTGTTATAAATCTCGACAATTAGTGGTAATATACTAGAATATGCAAAATCTTTATTAGTTCTTACCCTAAACATTATCATTTCGTTAGTTTGTCTATGTAATAACGATGTTAGTGTCTAAGCTACTTTTACTTGTTCAGTTTGTGTGAAAATTAATGAAATGTTTTTATTCCAAGGAAAAAGCTAATACAACGTATAAACAGTTAATTTTAAAATACATTACACTTATTTACTTTTAAAAAATGAAATTATCTGAAATTTGTGTTCCTGTTTCTATATAACTGGCAATGTGGATTATTCTGTCTGACTTAACTGAATAAGTGAAATCAGTCATCTATAAACCCACGTAATATCCTGAAAGAATGAATGTTTGAACAATCAAGTGCTCACTATGTGGATGAAAGTATACAAGTGCTCACTATGTGGATGAAAGTATACTGAACAATCAAGTGCTCACTATGTGGATGAAAGTATACTTAACAATCAAGTGCTCACTGTGTGGATGAAAGTATACTGAACAATCAAGTGCTTACTATGTGGATGAAAGTATACTGAACAATCAAGTGCTCACTGTGTGGATGAAAGTATACTGAACAATCAAGTGCTCACTGTGTGAATGAAAGTATACTGAACAATCAAGTGCTTACTATGTGGATGAAAGTATACTGAACAATCAAGTGCTTACTATGTGGATGAAAGTATACAAGTGCTCACTGTAGTGAGCACTTGATTGTTCAGTATACTTTCATCCACACAGTGAGCACTTGATTGTTCAGTATACTTTCATCCACATAGTAAGCACTTGATTGTTCAGTATACTTTCATCCACATAGTAAGCACTTGATTGTTCAGTATACTTTCATCCACATGTGGATGAAAGTATACGTAAATAAGAGTTCTTACTTGTGATTTCTTAAAAAGTGCCTCTAAGATACTTAAATGTATTGCAATGTATAGCTTAAAATAGTTAAAAGACGTTCGATTTCTTTAACCAGGCCCGGCATGGCCAGGTGGTTAGAGAGCTTGACTCGCAATCTGCGGGTCGTGAGTTCGAATCCCCGTCCCATCAAACATGCTCGCCTTTTCAGCCGTGGGGGCGTTATAATATGACTGTCAATCCCACTATTCGTTGGTAAAAGAGTACCATAAGAGTTGGTGGTGGGTGGTGATGACTAGTTGCCTTCCCTCTAGTCGTACACTGCTAAATTAGGGACGGCTAGCGCAGATAGCCCTCGTGTAGCTTTGCGCGAAATTCAAAACAAACAAACAATCTTTTACCATTACCTTAACTGTTGCTTTTCTTAGAAATAATGATTTCTGATCAAACAACGCTTTTTTCAAACATGGCATTATGAAACAATTTAATATAAACGTACCTCGCATAATCAGTAATTAAATTATATTTATGTTTACAAAGAAGTGACTTTTATGTGAATGTCCAATAAATAAACGTTTTCGTGTTTGAGTTATTAAACGAAAAATTGGTAATTTAAGAGAACCACTTATTGATACTCTATCTTTATCTGTTTTGTAACGCTAAATAAAAATCATTTTATGAGAATGTTTCGATTCACGGTTTTAATTCCTCTCTGAATAAAAACTAATGTTAATTTTACAAGTTCCATAAGTTTGATTGAGAATCCTAAGCGTGTGAAATTTCTATATGGAAAACTTCGATAGTTGCAAAAAAACTCATCGAGATATAGTTTTAACTTACTTTTTTAGCTACTATGATGTTACTGCAATTTAGATTATTTAGTTGAATTTTTATCATAATTTACATGAGTAGTTAGGTCGTGTGTTGCATGGCATGCTACCAGAGGGCGACACATGTGTTGCCCTCAGGCAATCTGGGAAAGGTCGAGAAGATGACGTCATAGTTCCACGAACTGGAACCAGAGGGCACGTTACTAAGCTACAATGATGACCATGCAGATAGATCAACATGATATTAGCTTTACAATAACAATCAAAAACTCAAAGTTAATAGTTTAATCTAATATACCAATGTTTTGTTTATAATTATCATAATTACAGTTTCCCTTTATTAAACACATTTTACAATGACAGACTGTGTTTCAATAGGCGAATGCTGCTGCTAAGGATAGTTCAATAGGATGATGAGCTCATTGTAGGGTGTCTCAACATGCAACCACATCAAGAACATTGTAGTCTAGATTTAATCATATGTCTTAAAATGTTAACAAAAATGAGTTATTGACAAAATATTTCATTTTACACATGTTAACAGTCACTTTATAGTCTTAACTTACATATGTTTTACAAAGACTGATAGTACTTCTACAAGAATAACAATTATTTGAACGAGACAACTATTATAACACTGTTACATACATCAGTTTTTATCATACATGTTATCCAATATTTGAACTAGACAAATATTATAGCCAGTAATTTACCTTACATACTTTACAATTATCCACTGCTTTATGTATAAAATACATCAGTAATTCATTATTCTATAGTTTTTGCTTCTATTTTAACTTGCATGACATGTTGTTTTTGCATTTTGTGACGTTTTATATGTAAAACACTTGTCACGAATTCATTTCTATAACTAATATATAACATCTACTTGCCCTGAAAAGGATGCTTATTTATAACTCATGTTTAGCTTTATAAGTTATTTTGTTCCACTAAAGTTTAAACAATCTATATAAACAACTATGTTTAATCATTACTATTATTTAAAAAAACTATATTTTTACCTTTCTGTAGATATTTTCAGAAGTCCTTGTCTAGAGCTTATTTCTTGCTGACTGAAACTATTTGAATATATGCTAAAAGCTCGATAAACTGTGTTTGTCAAAAATTATTATATATCATTCTATGTAAGTAATACTCTTACCATTTTTCTGCTATAAATTTGCTACCAAACAATTGCTACATATTTAATTACCAGTGTCATTAACACATATACACCCCAGTTGTTAGCAAGTTAACTTGGCCCTCACGCGAGACCAAGTGACATATTCACCTGAAGCTAAAACAAGTAATGCTTTCGTTTCTATAAAATTGACAGAAAAACCTGAAATTCTATTTCCATATCTTTCAAAACTTTATTTTATTTACACTATAACATTTATAACATATAACATTCACCAAAGTACCAAATACATTTTCGCATATAAGCTTATTTTATAACCAAAAAAAAAAAGAGTTGACAGTCATAATATTAAAAGGACCTTTAGTTATAAATTAAATGATTATTCTTTCACGTTTTATAAAGTATCCAGTTAATATATTTTTAACTTACTGATTATAGTTTTTGTTTCTATATCTAATTTGCATGACATATTTTTTGCACTTTCTGAAATTTTATAAGTAAAACACTTATCACTAATTCATTTGTTCTATTGTTTTCTAAATCTAATATATTATATAACATCTAATTATCCTGAAAAGGACGCTTATTTAAATACTAATAAATAACATACAATAATTTCTATGTTTAGTTTTATAAATTGGTTTATTCCACTAAAGTTTAAGTTTAATCATTACTATTGTAAAATATATATTATTACCTTTCTGTAAATACTTTCATTTTGATCATTAAATGAAGTATTACTTACAAATATTATTTCCACTTGTGTCTGAGGTCATTAACATTGAACGCAAACGATAGAAAAGTCAACACATACAATAACCAAATAGTATGGACACTTCATCCCTTTGGATATTTAGTCTGACTCACAGTTGACGATATGTCGACCTTTTAGCAAGAGAGGAGGCTGATAAAATTCAAAGTTCAATATGGCAAAAAAGTTATGAAACCAAAAGTTGAACATGTAATTATAATACATTGTATATGTCGCTATTTATGATTATACATCATTAGTAAGATATAAATCTCATATATTTACATCATACTTAATATTGAAAATAAATTGTTCAAAATTGACATAATGATATATTTTGTACATACTTTGTACTTGGTCAAATGTAGAATGGAAATTATTTGAGACTGCAGTGCAGAGCTGTTAGTGCTGCAAAGCAACTATGCTATGCAGAAAAGCTTAGTTACTATTTTACAATTCTTCCCAATTCACAAATATCCCAAGGGAAAAGCTTTGTGCTAAAAAAAGCAATGAACAACTTCTCTTTAATTTCATTGTATTTAAGATTTTAACTGAAGTCATAAACTGAATTTTCAGAAAGTTGTTAGTTGTTCTAAAGGAAATCTGAATGTTTTAATAATATTTATCAGTTATCTAAGTTCATTTCTTTCAATAAGTTCTTAATGCCACATACAAATACCTGTACGTCAATATTACGCTCTCTCTTTTTTTGACTTGTTGTATATAATCCTATGCGGATTAAGTTATATATGACAGTGTGAAGATAATTTATTTTGTTGTTGTACATGATCCACTCTAGTGACATTCCATTTGAACAGTTTATAGAGTGATGTTGTAATATAACTAATCGACCTCATAGCTACCAGGTACTTTAGGTATACGTGGTTGCATAAGAGGTCATGTTTCCGACTGCAAATGTCAATAACATACACAGCATTGTGAGATTGAAGGATGTTTTCCCAACTCATGCACGTCATTTCCTGATTCCCAGGCTACAGCGCAGAGTAACAGCTGGGCTTTGCTCCAACACAAAAGAGTTCGTGCCGTTCGAACGAAAAAGGAAAACCGCAAGCCTTAGAATTCGAAAAAGCACCAAAAAGCTCAACCGTGAGGCACGCCTTATCATGACGTCAAGATCAGTAAGAGGTGGAGCCTACAAGACCTCGGCCCGACGCTGTATTTTCCCGTTCTGCCTGCTGCGCGCTCCGAATGTTATTTGTTTCTTTCCTTGAGTATAAGACCGTGCACGAGCATACTCCTTTCTGTGAATAAATCTCATTTACTTAAGAAACAGTTCATTTGCAAACTGCTCTGACGTCGCAAAGATACTATTGATATTAACTAGATTGTTTTATTTCTGATGTAAATATAATGAACCTTAATCAAGCATGTAGAAATGCTGTTATATTGCCAGGTTTTACCTTCAAATATGAAAATGAACGGGGTTTATAGGACGCACGTGCAAAAATGATGTAATGTCTTGTCAGAAGACAAAAAGAGTTAATAAATAAGCAGGTATTTTCTTTACTGGATTGTTGCAAATACACAAATTTAGATATTACTCGAATAATCCATATTTCCACCATACAACATTGTGTTGAAACGTACTCAAAATTTTCTTCTGTATTAAATAATTGTTTACTATCAATAAAACACCGCTTTAACATTTTTACTTAGCATCCTTCTTTAGTCTGTCTATTCTGAGATATTAAAATGAGCTTTGACGTTCACATCTGTTCTAATTACCTCCGTCCACCTTCGATGTTTTCACCCCTGTGTGTGTGTCTTTGTTTGTGTGTTTGTCAGCAAGATTTGTCAAAAACGGCTGAATGCATTTGGATAAAAGTAGTATTATCTAATGGGATGAGTACTAATAAAATAAACTATTTGCAGTACGTATAAAAGAATTAATAAATAAGCAGGTATTTTCTTTAATATTAAGTTTGTTGTAAATTAAAGGTTTAAATGATTTTATGAAGGAATAGGTACGATTCCGAAAACCGGCATGTTTGAATAAACAAAAAATCAAATTCGATGACGAGGAACCCACTTTGAGACTAATAATGGCTGGAGACGGCTTG
>NW_013667136.1:260802-273923 GCF_000517525.1 Limulus polyphemus
GGACGATGAGAAACAAAATTCTACATTTGTCCGCCAAGTTTCATCAAAAGACGATCATTTTTGACTGAGTTATAGAGCAAAAATAGTGTGAAAAATCGGTCTCCATGTTAACAGATAGGGATTTTTTTTTTTATTTTCGAGACCTTTCTGTCACCTTGGCCCTCCAAAAATTAATCACTTCTAAGTTGGATCACAGTCCAAATGTATAACTACTTTCGTACAAGTCCATTTAGCCATTTTAGAGAAATATTGTTGACAAACACACACACACACAGGGTTGAAAACGTAACCTAGTCCACTTTCGGTGGCGGAATTAATAAACAAGAAAACTATGGTCAGACAAATTAATCTTTTATTTGTTTTAATTCTGTTTACGAAAGTAACAGACAATCCACTTATTCGGATCAATTTGTCAGACAAAGTTCTTGTGGTGGCGAGTGCTGTTAGCAGGTTATCTTCCCCATGGTCAGTAGTTCACAATTAGGGACGGCTATACCTACAGCCTAAGGGGTATCTGACCTGACCGTTTAACGCACGTGTAGCTTGACAATTTCCATTCCAGTAATATTATGTTTTTACCTGTGTTACTGAGTTGACTTAGCAAATGTCTACTGGAGTAATAGTTCATTAATTAAGTATGTTATGTAAATTAAGTTATTAACATTTGGAGTAAGATTCCTCGTGTGACATTCGGCCTTTAATAGGTTTTCGCTCACACAGTAATTGGTCTTTAGGGAGCAAATAGTTCGTTTCAAAGGCAGACTTTTCATGGAATCCAGAGAGGATTAAATGTGCGCAAGCAATGTGTGGCGCTCTCCAAAGGTGTTAATTGTCTGTCACGCAAATAATGATATATAATAGACGCAAATGAAGTGGATGCTTCAAGATGATTAATTCTATAAATACTACACGGCATTAAATTCTTCTAGTATTTACGTCTATCGCTGGAGGGTGAATATATTAGCGTGTGTTATACTAAAAAGGCATTTAATAATATAAAAACTGTTTAGATAATGTATTTATATGGTGCTGAAAGAATGAATTTACTCTTGAAAAATAAATTGACGGTTTGTTACGAAGACGTTAAAATGTAAAATAAAGAACAGAGAATAAAATAAAATGATTAAAGTACATCAAAAAAGAAAAACCGTTAATGTTGTCAAAATAAACTTATGCAGCCACAATATAATATATACCAACAATAACATTCACAGTAGATAATCAAGATACACTAATTTAAATAAAACCGATGAAATCTTAGCTCTTTCGACATGTGAGCCTGTCTTCTCCCTTTATCCTTGAAAAAGATATATCCACCTATTCAAAGCACAAAGGTTTCTTTGAAATTTGTTTAATAGGCTTCTTCGGTACTATGTGCTTCCTACTATCAAAATACAAATACATAGACGTAATAATAAAATCATTTGCACTTAACATAGATATGAATCATGATAAATAAATTACAAAGTGTAGATTTAAAAATGATGTTCTAAATAATCAGAGTACAAACGCACTCATAATAAACAGAATATCAAGGGAAGTAATCAAAATACTTAAACAGGAACCACATGTAATTCATAATAATATAACATGATGAAAACATTTACATAACACAAATCGCTAAACAATTTATAAGAGACAAAAATATTTTATGACAAATTAAAATACAGTCATCAAGAATTATATAAAATATACCATATAATAGCAACACGTCCAGTAAAGTTCAAATAATCACCAATACTATAAAACCTTAGAGGAAATAAAAATAAAAATTAGAAATTAATTATAACACTAGCGAAAGTACCCGACTTCGCTCGGGTTATTAGGTTGATATATTCTTGATGACTATGTTGTACATAATTATAGATGCCACTATACGTCACTTTAACTAAACTATATAAAAGCCAGTTTGGGTCACATCACGCTTGATTTTAAACTTAAATCGTTTCTGATCTAAGGTATTTTCTGTTATATCACCAACGTTTTTAATATAAAAAAACTATCCTCTTTAATCAACAAAGACGCTAAATTAAGAAATCAACAAATATTTTTCCAGTTTTGTAGATTATATATTTCATTTTATACTTGTTGCTGAGAGACATGACATAAAAGCCATTGTTGGAACGCATTGTTACCAAAATACACTGGCTTTTCTATATATTAGAAGTTGTTATATGACGAACCACTACTTTTCTATGTGGTTTTTCGCTAGTTTGCCTCATTAAAAAGATGTGCACGTGCTTGCGCGCACGAAAGTGGATAAGATAAGTAATAATACCCAGGTGCACACCCTCAGGGTCCACTTAGTATGGGTGTAAATTTCAGCTTTCTAGGTTCTTTCGTCTTCGAGCTATGGCGGGCACATTTCTTTTCTATGTGGCTTTTTACACGCAGGTACATAAGTAAGAATACACATGTGCATACCTTCGGGGTCCACTTAGTATGGGTGCAAAATTTCAGGATTCTAGGTTCTTTCCTCTTAGAGCTATGGCAGTAACACATACACAGACACGCACGTGCGCACGCACACACGTACGTGTCTGTCTGTCTGTGATTCCTATTTGTAATATAAGGAACGACTTATTTTCTATGTGTTTTTTCACCAGCTTGCCTCATTAAAAAATGCGCATGCGCGAGCGCACGTGGATGAGTAATAGTACCCAGGTACACAACCCCAGAGTTCACTTAGTATGGATGCAAAATTTTAGGTTTTTAGGTTCTTTCTTCTTGTGTTTTTCGCATGAAAAGATGCGCACGCACGTAGAACAGTAATAATACCCAGGTACACACCTTCAGGATCCACTTAGTATGAGTACAAAATTTAAGATTACTAGGTTCTTTGCTCTTGGTGCTATGGCAATCACATATTCTTTCCTATGTGGAGTTCGCTAGCTTGCCTCACAAAAAGATGCACACACGCGCATTACGTGGATAAATAATAATACCCAGGTGCACATCCTCAGGGTCCACTTAGTATATTTGCAAAATTTCAGGTTTCTAGGTTCTTTCCGCTTGGAGTTATGGCAGTCACACACACACAGACCCACAGACATGCCCTTTTATTATTATATACTAGCGAAAGTACACGGCTTTGCTCGGGTTTTTAAGTTGATGATAGTATGTGTATTCTGAACCTATTTTTAGCTTAAAAGTATAACCTATATACTTTGTTGCTAAGCAACATGACATAAAAGCCATTGTTACCAAAATGCACTGGCCTTTCTGTATATTAGAAGTTGTTATATAAGGAAGCACTTTTTTTTCTGTGTGGCTTTTTACTAGCGTGCCTCATTAAAAAGATGCGCACGTGGATAAGACCATCAGACCCACGTTATTTTATGATCATAGATTAAAGAGAATAAGTAAAAAGTGAACTAAAGGATCACATACATTTAGATGAATTGTTTATATATAATTACAATGGAACATAAACTTGCAATTAAAGAAACATAATCACGTAGAAAATTAATGAAATCATGGAGAATGCAATTTACTGGAAAAAATATCATGACTAAATAATACAGTAACAAAAGAAATATATTCGCTACACTTACGCTAGTAGACCTACAAATTGGTGTAAAGCTATTTCATAACCACCATTGACTTATAGCTATCCTGGAAGCCATGCAAGGTCTTCCTTACTCAACAAAGACTTTAATGGGCTTTGGTCAGCTATTTCCAGTGTATATTATATCTCTGTGATTACCCATGGTAGCTCACCTTCAGCTGGAATCATATTGGTGGTCCTGCTTACACAAACGACATCATTTCATTTGGCTGCATGAACCAGACTGATGTGGTAATTTCACCACTTATCCATTTCTTGAATGTTCTGTTCCACTGGAAACTATTTTAGGCTGTGTCCTCAGCAGTTCTGGTTGTTCTTCAGGTTGTTGAATGGACTTAAATTTCAAAATCTTGACATTTGTGAGAATGAAATATAAAATGTAAAGATCAGTTCAACCGTAACATTGAATGCCATTTCACACTATAAGTGTCAAGATTCATAATTTGTTGTTGTTTCTTATTAAGCACAAAGCTACACAAAAGGGCTATCTGTGTTCTGCCCACCACGGGTATCGAAACCCGGTTTCTAGCAGTATAAGTCCTCAGGCTTACCACTAGGGGCGACATTCATAAGAACGTGTATAATGTATATAGAGGTTGAAAACGCTCTATTAGAGCGATTATGGGGTCTCACTACGTCATTACAGTCCATATCGTCACGTCCAGTCATTCTTTATCTTGACAATAGTTTTGTAGCATACTTTTCATTGAAATAAGCCTGTCATTTCAAACATACACTCCTCATTCTTGCATGCATTCCATAAGCTATCTGGTGTATAATAATCTGTCCACACAGAAATCCGTAGATGCTGCATGTGGCGACTTGACTGGTACATATTTGTATGGAATAAAATAATACCCATTTCATTCTCCAGATGCTTGAGGTACGTAACAATTGAATGGATATGTCACGGAAGCAACTTATGTACACATGGCTTATGTTGCATTTCCAGATGGACAATTTCCTTGATTATGTTGCATACTATTGCCTGAGACACGTGGATGATTTTTGACACCAACCATTCTTACCTGCTACAAGATGCTTCACTTTGCTTACTATGACTGGGGTACGACTTGTTGAGGGTCTCTTTCTGGATGCGTAAAGTTGATTCATATTCCTTTGTTTTCCAATGGCATTAAGTACAAAGGATATCCCTATCTTGAAAATTATAACTCCCCAATTTGAACACATCTTTATGATTTGAGTGTGTGACTATCATTTTGCATCTGAAAGGGCTATTACATAGCCTTTCCAAAACCGATTATTTTTTTATGACATCACACTACCTACAGAGTGCCAACCAATGTTAAAATGTAGTTCTGATACGTTCATTCCACCCTGACCTTATATCGACGGTGGTTGTTACGCGACTTGCTGATCTGCACATTCAAAATTGTTTTAATATGTAGTACTCAACCCTCTGTATAGGTGTATAAAAATTACAGTAGAGAAACTTACAGGTCGTGTAAAAAATCATAGTAGCAGTATTAATTAAGACTCACCTACTGAGTTTCTCTGTTGCCGTCTCCCTACATATTACCAAAGTTTGGATGTTCACAACAACTGTCTGTTAAATTATTATACAGTTTGTAATATAAATCAAACCTTTTTACACGGGTCATATTAAACACATATATATATGTGTGTGTGTGTACAGATACACATATTAAAGATGGAGAAATTACCTTAATGATAACGTACTCGTGTACCAAGTTAAGAATAAACTCACATTGATAAGAAACAGACTTATAATAGAAGTGATTTCGCTACTTCAAAGCTACTTCAGGAGAAGCTACAAATGTTAACTTCACCTTTCCAGCAATGCAAAAGCTTTCATTCTAGGTGAAAGAAGCTGCAAAATTAAAATGTTTTTTAGATTACGCGTGTTATGACCATCTTATCTTGTTTTTCTCTCAATTATTATATTTATTAATTGTATGTCAAGGTTCCCCAGACATTGGGGAAAGCTCATGCTGATCATGTATAATTCATTTATAGTCAAATCTTTGTATGGCACGTCATAGATGCTCAGACTGCGGTGTTTAATGGTAGGACAGCTATTTCACTCCTCATCAGTAACCCTGAACAGTGAAGTTCTCCGAAACTATCATAACCCAATAACACTCGTTGATCACAGCGTAGGTTGAACTGGGGCTCCCTTGAACTTAGACTTCGAAATTAAACAATTTTTGTAATACTAAGTTTATTTATTATTTCTGCTATTGTGCGGCTATATAATGCGAAGAACTGAATAGTGGCCAATGACTTCACCTTTTCACTATATAGGTTTTTCTCATAGTGACTACAAAGCACGTTCACACCAACAGTATATTTGAATCTCAACTGTGTCTCTAGTGTGGTTAAACAAATGGCTGGTTGTCATTCCAATGCCGCAACTGCCTATGAGACTGATCTTCTTTTGTCAGACAAGCAGATGAATAATGTGGTGTGGCTCATTAGCTGTTATTTTGCCAATGACCATTTAGAGGTGAACACTTCCAAACGAGAGGCTACTAATACATTCTGTGTCAGGGATGTTGAGTTTTTAACACCCATGAGATAGTGTACAAGCTTATTTGGTATACCTTTGATATATTGGTCAATCCTCCCAAGCTGCCATACACGTACCTCAATGTAACTTGCCACTGTATATGAAACAGGGTCGCCTGCATAGGGAGCAAGATTTTCCACTGCTCCTCTCTAGTGAGTTTGAATAAGACCCAGTAGATGGTCCTGTTTTATACTGGATTAAGCCTACACTTTACTTATACAACCATAATGTCTCACTTATTGGGCAGATCCTTGTATAAGTGCTTGGCCACATCAACTACAACTTCGATGATAATGAAAAGGAGACGATGTGAAACTTGGCTAAGTTGACATGCATTCTGACCTGCCACCTGCCAGTAATGTCCTCCCTAGCTATTCCTCTCAGTGGTAGTGAGAAAAGCTGACTCAGGTTATATCTTACCATCAGGAAGATATCACAGCCAGTGACTATTCAAAGTTCTTGACATACCAAATCCTATGGTTGTACTTCATCAGAGACTGTAGTATGGAGAAGGTAGCCATAAAATATCCATATGTTAACTTGGCATCCATCAGTACTGGATGCACTGAAGCTAGATATCAGATAATCTTAACAGCTCCTTCCCTATAGAATGCATTAAGTCTACCATGTCATGTTATTGAATGCATACAGCCTTGATACTGCAAATAACTCTCCCCTGCTTGGATAACCATAACTAGGATTCTTTAATTCACTTTGCTAACCCAACAGTAGCATTTTCACACCAAGACTGCCACTCCTAAGTGGACCATGGGTAGTAGACTCCTGGAAGGTTGCTACAGTCCATGCTGGTTCGCTATCAATATAGCACTCCACATCAAATATAAATCTCTTTTTTGTCTTTCTTAGTTTTTCATTCTGGAAATGTTCTTCCAGAGTTAATGTAGATGCATGTATGTTCAAGAAATAAAGAAACAAAGAGAACAAAAGATGAGCATGGTAGAAACATAAAGCAGCTGTTGAAATGAAGGTGGCAAATCAGTATTAATTTGCACAATTAAATCTACTTACAGCACCAAAATATTTTTTCCAACCCTCATATTGGGATATTGTGCATGGAAATCCTGCATGTAAGGCAATCCTGCAATAACACGAATATTGAAAATCGAACTGTTATTTAAAGATCTGTTAAAAAGAATGGTGATATTTCAAGTATGCCTGGACAATTTTGGAATGAAGAACTTGTGTAGAAACACGAATCATACACTGGATAAATCAAACACTTTATTTGTTGTTTTATTTACGGTGACAGACAAAACACAGTATCCAGAACTAGATATTGTAAAAACATTTATACTTTATTGAAAGGGTGAACAAAAGATATGACTGAACACACACTGGCGGATTTCAACAATGGCTATCAGCACAAAAACGTAACTTTCTTTACTTGGCTGGATTAAAACTTTCACAGGACTAGACTGCACTGCAGTTGAAATTAGAATGAAACTGTGATTATACAAAGACAGACAGATATGCAATATTAAAAGAATACGTCTTTTTTTAAGCTTACGAATCAGAGAAAAGTTATTGCAACATGACCATTTTATACTCCCTGTGAATGCCAACTTCCAGGTTATTATGACTTAATAGGCCATAAAGAACAAATAAATAGTCTAAAATTGGTGCTAACTAGAATACTGTCACATTCCTAAAATGTTGATTTAAAGTGGTCAATCATGGACTTCTAGAAACAACCAAAGTCTAAAAAAAGTTGGGAATTTTGATATTATATAATTAAAGTTATCGGAAGGTAGATTTCACCTTATGGAATATCATGCCTTCGAGAACAATTTAGATGGCTCATGAGGCAATGTCAAAAGGTTCTCAAAAATAAAATTCCGAAGGGTAAACATGCTAATGTAAGAAGTGTTATATTGGAGAGAAATTTCCAAAGAGTATCTTCAGTTTTTCCAAATTATCAATAAAAATACCACCTAGTACATTACTTCCAATTTAGAGACAAGTTATAATGATGGACAGTTTGATGTTCCATTTAACAATAATTATAAATTTATTCCATATCTGTTACAAATGAGATTGAGTTATTATTTAAATTACCTTACCCCATGGCAAACCACTTTCACTATCTTTATAGCTTTTGTGTTGAAATAGTTTAATTTGTATGAGGATGTATCTACCCATAATAGTATTACTTAAAGAAATACTTTAAAAAACAACTTGCCTGTTTTATGTTTGAATCAGTTCATTCCAATTCGCCTATAAGTTTTAACTGTACGCCTACCCTCCATTGAACGTTGTTCGGGATGGGATGCAATTTCTTGGATGACAACTCCTTTAGTAATCACTTATTTCACAAACAATAAAATATGAAAATAGATTAATATACACAGATATACTAAGGCAAAACACAATTTTGTGAAAGCGTTTTACATTTAAATATTTTCAACCATTTTCCAGCAGAAGTGACACCATGACAGCCACGACCAGCAGAAGTGTCGTCATGACAGTACCGACAGTATCAGCTTAAGAAACATCTAAGTTGAATGAGATAGATGTACTTACTGTTTTGGGTTATTTTTAGACAAATTTGTAAGTTTATGAATATCGTATATTGATATTTGCAACCAGAATGGTCAAGTCTGAAATTTCCTAAAGTTTAGTAATAGCCGCTCGTGATTGACTGACAGATGGAAGGCAGCCAGTTAGCAACACTCGCCGCCAGAGTGAATTTAACTGTATCGTGGTGTGAACCTTGGATCTTCCGATCGACACGATAATATGGAAAGCAATTCACAAGTTCTGCTCAAGCTAACAAACAACATACATCTGTTTTACCCATGCATAAAAAATGTTTTTACCTTCTCACCTGTGAAATACATTTACATATTTCACAGTAGTTGGATAATTCACAATCTTTTGTCACTAAGAAGATCTGGCCAATAATTATTTTCTTAGACGATGTAAAAAAGAAATAAAATAAAACTAAGCTTGAAAACAAAGGGAAAAAATGTGAAATGTTAAATGCGTATAAAGCTAGAAATAAATATTAACAAACGATAATTTAATATTTTCCTAGAATGAAAAGCAAAATAAGCCATATTCAAATTTGCATACCCACATTATAACCAGTACGCATTTGAAACAAAAGTCACAATTAATTTCTAACATAGTTAATATTAATATTTAATAAACATATGTAACGAAATGTTTAACAATTATTCGAATTATATATAAAGAAAAGAAAAGTATTGCTACATTATTGGCATTACTAACAATAAATAATACACCACATAAAATTATATTACTACTACTACAAAATTGTGTTCGTATATTCAGAACCTGAGTGAGAGCAAATAAGGATGTGTTACATGTCAACCACGCTGTATCTGCCATATCCAGTGTCAAAGAGGTCTTTCGCTCAATACCAAGGCTCATCAGACTGACTGGGATGTTCATCACCTCATTATTATCTAAGTAAAGTGATTCATTCTCCAACTTGTCACACAGGATATAGTAACTTAATGAGCACTAGACATTCCTTAGAGTACTTACAATTTCGCATATGATAGGTACATTAAACAATTAACATTTCAATCAAATATTAAAGTTTAAGAATTATAGGTTGCAAAATTTCACGATGAAAGAATTAGCCCAAAAGATTACCAAAAAAAAAAAAATACACTAGATTTCAAAGAACCCAGAAACTCGAGAGTTTTCGAATGGTCGACTGTTCTTCTTCGGGAATAAAAAGTCAATTAATCGAAATTGTTCGAGTTTCTTGGTCTTTTGAAATCTACTAGACTGTAAATTTTAATAAGCAAACACACCGAGTTAAAACATTGCCAAACCTGACACAGATTTACTGGATAGACTTGGACCCGCTGAATCTTCTCCACAATGCCTAACGAATAATATGTTTAATTTGTAAAATTATGTTTTTCTTTTCATTCATGCTATTAAATTCTAAGTTTTTACAAGTTACCCTGATATAAAATTACTGATGAACTATACGTGGATAATGAAGTTAGTCTCTGTAAAAGAAATAAATTGATTAATACCTTATACATACTACTACTACTAGATGTATTTCCGCAGGTCCCCGGAAGTGTTCTATTTCAAAAGCAAATAAAACCAAAATTAAGAGTAACAAATATTTTTATTTCTTGCTTTTAAAGCTCATATGTCATGCCGTGTTGTAGCCTACAGAGTGCTTAATACTTCCCATGATCCATGACATGAGCACGTTTTACTGATGCCACGACAGTACAAATTGCAACATTAAACGTCCCTTATGTGAAGTCATTTTAGTGTCTACTGACTGACTAACAGACAACACACAACTGGTGTGCGTGCAAATAATACATCACTGTGTCGAACAGTTTATATATATATTTGATCAGGAAAATCTTGATATTTAGTATCTCCCTGAACTGTTATCCTATATGCTTGTGGTATATAGCAACTCCTTGTACCATTATATTGTTGTTCAGTTCAAGCAATAACGGTTAGTAATTCAGTTCATTGTGTTGCATGGTTCGCTAACCTATTGCAGCCACCTCTTAAAATGTAGATTTTATTTTAGGTATTTCTTCAGTTGACTAGTGAGTGTCGCCCTCTAGAAACATAATTTTCATCTACTAAATTGTGTATGGAACGGTAACTCACTGCAGCCGCCTCTTAAAATGTAGATTTTTTTTAGGTATTTCTTCAGTTGACTAGTGAGTGACGCCCTCTAGAAATATAATTTTCATCTACTAAATTGATTATGTGTATGCGTACTTATTAATTTAGTTCTCCTCTTTTGCTATACTAAACGGCTTACTTAAATATACATTATCCAAACTAACATACTTACTATTATAAAATTACATTTTATTTAAACTTCGTAAATTTGCAACTCTATTTTTTCGAAGCAAAAACTATTTTCACGGCACTGAAGTAACTAAATAACTTAATGGCCGACAGTAACATAAAAAATAACTAAATCATGCATTGATTATTCATTAACAATTAAGTGACTAACAATTCCACTCTATCAATAACACACACCTCACTGTAACCTACACTGTATATTATACATATTTCAAATTTTTGTCCTAAAATATAGAAACAATTCCAGATACTATGACCGTGTCCATAGTTAAACTTCCTTCTGCCTAAGAAAAAAAACAATACAAACTTCTAGAAGCTTCTAAATTAAAATTATACGAAATAAAAGCGTATTCAGATAATTTCGCTAAATTCCCATGCAGTTGTTGTACATTTTGTCATGACACCCGTATAAACTGATTTTATGACAAAGCTATTAAAGCTATCTGTCACTCTTCATAATGTTGAACTATTAACCAGAGAAAAGGCAACCAGGCTGTAGCACCCTACCACTCACCACACTACGATTAGTAAGGGGAGGGGTATATTTTATGTTATTGCACTGATTCAAACATGATGCCATGTCCGAAGTCTAGAGTTCTACCACATGGCCAACCCATGCCCACGTCAGTGGCTATCTGATAGACGTTTATACCAGTTTCACCCTGTGCCTGTGTCCACTCCTTGGGGTGGGGCAAGCCCATCTCAAGATGTGACAAAAATGCTTGTACAATTTATATATTATTATTATTATTATATACATATATTTCAAAAACGTTGTTATAAGTTGCTGACGTAGCTAATCTAAGGATTGTGGGATACCACACTAATACCCTGGTCTGAACTGAAAGTGAGGTGCTTTTATACTCTTTCTTCCGCCCTTGTTCTTTGCAGATTATTCTTTGCTTTCTCTTTGTTCTGTATGGACATTTTTGAAAACCATCTTTTCAGCTTCACCGACCAGTGTGCATTTAAACAACCAGAAACTTGTCAATAAACTACAACAGACAATTATTGTGACACAAATATATTATTTTATTTCCTTGAATCATTTGTCTTTCTTTACTTGTTCATGTTCATTATATTACTCTTTATAACGTTACTGGAAACTGCATGTTGCAAATACTTGATTTATTATCAAACATACATCAGTGTACCTGAATATCACGTATGCAAACTAAAGAGAAAATGTTCTTTCCCTTGAAGATCTAAATGAATGTGTATTACAGTCGTTTTTACATTATTGAAGGGTTTCTTGATTTACTCTTGGAATTACATATAAAATCTAAAGTGGGATAAACTATAAAATCTAACTTCATTTTAAAAACTATTCTGCATAAATTAGAGAGCGTTTATTAAAGCCTTAAATACTGGGGAAAGACTAATATTTAGAATGTCAGACTGCGAATCTGAGGATCCGCAGCTTGTGTTCCATTGATGCAAAAATGTGCTATGCATTTTGGGCTGTTATAAAAATAGGGAATTTTTGTTGTTGTTGTTTTTGTGTTTAAGCTAGAGTTTCTGCTCTCAAATTGGTTGTTCATATATAGTATTCAGGTACACTGATATTTGGCAGGTAGTTATAAGTATCTCTAATGTAGCAGGTTCCAGAAATGTTATACTGAATACAAACTGAGCATGGACAGCAAAGGAAAAACAAACAAATACAAGTGAACAAATTAACAAATTTTTATTCTCAACAATGTGTACATTTTCAATACCAAAATGTTCAGCTTCTTGCTTTATTGTGACTCAATTTTTTACTGGCTGTTGAAAAAGGAAAGGCTTTACAAATACGTTCGCGCATGGCATGGACGGCAAGAATGGTGTTATACCGCACTTCCAAACCATACAAAAGATCTATAGTGTACACAATACTAAGATTATCTATGTCAATAACTCTTCCAAGTAACATATTTCAAGGTAAAGCGCTTAAAACTCATAGTTTATACAAGTTGCTATGTCACCACTGATACAGATTTACCCCACACTATGGAGTGAACACAGATACAGATTGAAGCTGGTTTAGACTTCAGTGCAATAGCCATTATCGTATATATATTTTACCTGATTGGTTGAAGCTGGTTTAGACTTCAGTGCAATAGCCATTATCGTATATATATTTTACCTGATTGGTTGAAGCTGGTTTAGACT
>NW_013667137.1:0-7340 GCF_000517525.1 Limulus polyphemus
CCTAACTTTAACAAATAAAAAATCGTTTTTGATTGCTTGCCTTGAATTCAAATATGCAATGCCCTTGACCAATCAGAGCGTTTAATGCAATTAGCGTCGGTAATCGTCTAATCGGTATTTCAATTTTCATTTGATACTCGGCAGTCTGGCACGTGCTCACTGTCAAGTTGGATGCGTCATTGAAAGCCGAAGTACCGTATCTTAGGCCTCGGAAGCAAAATAGTTGTTTCTTCATTTTTCGTACTATTTTTTCACCCCTTACGATGTCTAAAGAAAAGAGACCGTCATACACAGCTAAATTTAAATTAAGCGTGATTAATTATGCAAAAGAGCATGGAAACAGAGCTGCCGAAAACTATTTTGGTCCGCCACCAACAGAAAAAATTATTCTGTTAAGTCTCTGCTCGGTTGTTAATTTTCCGTATAATTTATTTCCGATGAAACTTCAGCGATGCAAGTCTTTTCTTAAATAAAACTAGTTTATTCTTTCTCAATTCAACTTTTCAATACACTTAATTTCCACAGTCAATTTAAATTAAACACACGCTATAATTCACAACGAACGATTCACGCGCTTTACATACGTCACTACCGCGCTTGACTCAATTGTCCGTCTCTATATCTGCCTGTCTGCAATTCAATTCCGATTAATTGTCTGGCGCACTTATATACAAGAATAGAAGGTGCCAAGCAAATACTGGATTATTCGTGATGTTTCCCGATCGTTCTATAACTTATTACGTGTTACCAGGGTCACGTGACTTCCGCTGTCGTAACAATTCGTTGCTGGCGCGAACAAGAAGAAGAATTGAAAATGATATATACTAATTTTTAAAGTATCAAATTGAATTTTTGTTGAATAAAAATCTTTCAAATGCGATTGTAGCTTTTTTTCCCCAAAAACTTTGTCTTAAATAAATAATCTATCCACATGTCTCAGCAACTGTATGCAATATAATCGAGAAGGAACTCTATCTGGAAACGAGATAAACAAGGTATGGATTCACCAAGATAAGGCTTCTAGTCATACCCACCACCCCTTCAACCATTGCATACCTCAAGCAGCTGGTGAATAAAACGGGTATACAGTCTATTCTGTATGAAGACATAACATTCAAGTTGATGGACGCAACGCCTTTGGCTTTTTGTGAGATCAGACAGTTCAAACAGGCATTAGGAACCATCATCCTGGTACACTTGGTGAATTGTAGAAATTTTGCAAGACTGTGATTTGTACATGACAGTGTACGGCGGAACCTTTTGCAACATAAACTCACTGCTGGATCATCATCAAGGTTCACAGTCGTCAGATAGGGCATGACTGGACGTGACGACACGGACTGTAAGATGTGGCTAGACTCTAAAATTGTTTCGACATAACATTCTTAACTTTCTGTATTCAATAATACAATTCCAAGTTGTATCATAATATCCTTCCGACGCAGTCGTGACAACCTGTTATGGTGAGCTGTACATATCGTTATCAACATGTTATAAGTAATTTATATTGTTCATTTCATATTGTTTTCCTTTTATCTTAGCAAATACGATCTCCATATGTATAAAGACAAAATGTTATGTAAGACACTAAATACCAACTGTACAGAATTGAAATATATATATATATATATATATGTATAAAAACAGCTTGAGACTAATAAGCGGTCGAGTACTTTCAGTGGCCTCAATACCCATGAAGCGAACCATCGCAATGTCCACTGACCTCAAACCCTGCTAATCATTATGTGAGGCCCCCCCCCCCCAGTGGCACAGCGGTATGTCTGCAGACTTACAACGCTAGAAACCGGGTTTCGATACCCGTTATGGGCAGACCACAGATAGCCCATTTTGTCGCTTTGTGCTTAACTTCAAACAAACAAACATTGATCACTGCCCTTCATGCACAGCGACAAACACAGTAAAATGACCAATGAACTCATACCCTACTAATGAACACTGTGATGTGATAAGCAAGACGAGACATTAGTTGCTTTGTGATAGTACTAAAATAATGCGCGAGAATTTCGAATGTGTTGAAATATAATTAATGAGTTTGATTTCTGTCACTGAACAGTAAATGTGATTAGTGCCATTGAATGGCTTACATAAACGGCAATGCTGTTTTTCTAACGCAGTGTGAATGTTCAAACCAACTAGTATTCAGGTTGAAATATGTTTAATACACACGAATACCATCCTTCCTAAATAAATTAACTTTGCCAATAAGATATATAATTTAAAACGGCACGACTTACCGTCTCACCAGATCATTAGCCCATGTTTCATTCTAAAAATATATTTATAATAGGTTGTTATATCTGTTTACTTAGTAATGCCATTAGCATGTATACCAATGAAGCATCCTTTTCTTCAGCGTGATTCCACCTACACAATATGACGTAACCATCGATACCTGAACAGTTTTTCGAAGAAAAGTTTGGATTTCTTCTTCTAATTTTACAGTAGAGGCTAACACAACTTCAACTTCTGTTGTTTTCCAATCTGAACAAAGCATGCTACATGTGAATAAACGACACATGTAAGTTCATTTCCCACTAGACCATCAAAGATTTCGACAAAATTTTAGTAAGATAGAAGAAGTGGTCATAGTAACCAATTAATGCTAGTTCCGTTCATTGGACTATCACGTCACTAAAGTACCTGCAGCTTCCGTATAAATGTTGCCACATACAATGAAGCTGTAGTTTTAATGGGAAAAACCATGGCAGAAACATGCGCGTTTCTTCTTACATGTATTAGTAAACGTTGTCTATTACTAATAGTAAGTTTCTATTAATAGTAGACAACATTTTCTAATACCTTTACGAAGAAAACCGGTTTTTCCATTAAAACTACAACTTCTTGTCCAGGGTAAGCATAGGTGACACTAACTCTAAGCTGTAAGATGATAAAACTAGTCTTGTGGTGTAATTACAGAACTCAACAATTGGCTTCCTCTTGGCACATGTCAGGATAATTCAACACAGTATGATATTCCCCGCATCACCACCAACTTAACTCCCGTAGAGAACAAAATGACTGTTTTACACTGTGGGCGAGCTTGTGAAATTTTTTTTATCTAACAAGTCGACTGTCTGTAATCAACGTTCAAGCTCCTTGGAACAAGAGCGCCTCCGTTTATGGTTGAATTAGTCTTCAAATAGTATTCCTCATTCTAAACTAACTTTTGAACGGTGAAAAGGTTTTCTTGCACACAACTGTAACAGAGATATTAAAACTAGTTAACAACAAAATAAAAAATTGCTGAAATTAAATGCCCAAAACTTTAAACCACTTTATATACAATCGTTCTTTATCATCTATAGTGGATTCTAAAGGACAAAAAGAGTGTGGTTTTAATATATATATGTGTGTGTGCAAGTCAGGGGTGCAGCCAGCACTACAAAGTGGGGAATCTTTTTTTCATGAAAACATGTAGACCTTTTCTTCTACACAAAGAATATAAATGATTTACATGAAAACCAAATGTTTCTTTAGAAAAAGAAAAAATAAGTTAGTGGACCTAATTTTTTTGTAAAATACTGAAGTGGTCATTTGATTCACCACCCCGAACTCCTAGCTATGTCCCTGTATTTATGTATATATATATATATAACAAGAGCAAACAATGCAGTTCCAATGGATATAGCAGACATAATATGTTTGAAATACTATTTATTATATACTAGCGTAAAGGTCCTCTTCCCTACAGATAATTGGTATATTCAGTCTGGTTTAACATAGGCAGACAATTGAGCAAACAATGTAGTTCTCAATGGATATGGCAGACATAATGTGGTTGAAATACTATTATATACTAGCGTAAAAATCCTCTTCCCTACAGATAATTGGTATCTTTAATCTGTTTTAACAAAGGCTTTTTTGTAATAATTCCCAAGTGTAGATTTGCACTCATTTTTGACTTATTTTTCACAGGAGTCTTCCTGGCTTTCCTATTCAGATCCTACCTAGCTTGACGTCATAATGATGTGGTGTCACACACATAATACCATGTCTGATCTGGTCCTGGGAACTCCCTCCTTGACAGACTTTTATATAGCAGAAAAAGTGTCAAAGTTTAGGAGCTATTTATGCCTACATTAGTGATTAAATTCAACTAAAATTGGAACGGGCAATCAAAAGAGGAAGTATTATAGAAGAAAAAGTGGAAATGGACTTGTGTAACAAATGGAGAAGTCGAGCATGATCGACTGACTGACTGACCAACTGACACTTGGCTTTTATATCACATAAAAGATATTGTTGGAATGCATTGTTACCAAAATGCACTGGCTTTTCTTTATACTAGAAGTTGTTATATAAGGAATCACTTCTTTTCTAAGTGGTTTTTCGTTAGCTTGCCTCATTAAAAAGATGCAAGCATGCACGCAAGTGGATAAAATAAGTAATATACAGGTGCACACTCTCATGGTCAAATTAATATGGGTGCTCTTTCTTCTTGGAGCTATGGCAGTCCCATATTCTGATCTTTCTCTACCTTGCCTCTTTCAGTATGCATGCACTTGAATAAGTAACAATATCCAGGTATACACCCTCTGGGTCAACTTAGTACATGTCTTGAAGGTCAACTGTTATCCCAACAATCCCCCCACTATTGATTTTTCATACAATTTTTTTTTTCCATTTTGAGAACAATCATTAAATAGATTCCAATTCTTTTAAAACTACAAAAATTCTCAACTATCAGAGGTTTTCACAAGCAAGAAACAATGTATATCTGTTTACACTTATGTAAAATGACAATATCAATACAAATTACAATGTACAGGACTACTGCTGGCATACAAGATAAATATATATATTTAAACTGATAATAATTGCCTAACATTTTCATTTCTACAAAACACTCAGTATTTTTAAGTGATCATGTTTAAACAAAAACTGACAACTAAAGAAAACATCACCTCAAATTTCATACTCTTATTTAAATAATGTTTTTAACCATACATCAAAAGTACATTTTTAGTTTCTATAATGTATAAATTGATAGGTTTATTTAGTTTTTTCTTCCTTCAACTTCCCATATATAAATTTGTTTTCTTAGTTTATAACTTTATACTTATAGTTTGGATTTATTTTATTTTATGAATACAGGTTCAAAAAATTTATATATGTTTTTTTCATGTTTCTATATGATACTATATAGAATGTAGTTATAGATATGAACATAGCATCAATTATGGTGTAACACAAAATCATTTAATCAATGTTTAATGTCTTTTTAGGATAGAAAAAATTAATATCAGCCTTGCACAATACTTATGTGCATAAGCATGTAGAATTGTTGTTTTACACATTGCTTTTTATAGCTTTTTTAATGTCTTATGTTGTTCTGAAACATAAATATTTTCTTACCATACTTTATGATTAATGCAACAATTCAATTTCAGCAATGAAAAATATATAAGGTAACCATAATTAAAAAATAAACAAGATTACAAAATATTATTTGGTCCATTACAGTTGCAGTATGTTATACAGTTTGATTTTAAATTTTTATTTCAAAATTAAGTTTAGCCAATTGTTTGGGAGAACTTTCTTTCTTTTTTAAGGTATGAGCTTGTTAAACCCATATTTTCTTTTCGTTATTACTACAATTTAAAGAAGTATATAAAAAATTTCTAGAATCATCATATACTGCTCAATTTGAATCCAGTGACTATCTTCAAATAAAACCTTCCCCCATCAACAAACTTTTCACATTGGTCTATTTTACGTAAGTGCGAAAGAGATTTTTACAAGAAAACACAAACAAATAAGAATAGAAATATTGCCTCCTTTTAAACAAGTTAAGAATCATATTTTCTATTTAAGGTATAGATTATATTTAAGTTAAAATATTTTTACTAATTTTGGTATAAATGAACTTACATCCTGTTTCTTTCTTGATTTCTTCTACTTCTCCTGGGTGGAGCATCGAAGACGATTTATTACCCATTTAAGATGAAACTGCCAGCGGTACTGTACTACTATACTCTGTACAAGTTGCGAGTTACTCTTATATTTATAATATAGCTACTCGAAACTACTTTTACGACTAGTTTTAGTGCGATAATTCCAAATAAATTAAACGCAAAAACCTACAGACCGTGACAAATTAAAAAACATACAAACGTATAATATAAGGTGCAAATATATAATGTAGCTTATCATTTAATATATATATATATATATATATAAGTTTAAAGAATGTTTTCTCCACACACAAAGTCAATTCTTAATCACTCTACTCTTGCTTTGAGTGTAATGCAATAAGAAAAAACCCGAAGAATATATTATTTGTAAATCAACTTAACGTGCGTATACAGCGCCACACAGAAAGTCGTGACAAAATATGGGAAATAATCATATTTATTTAAGCCTCAAGAAAAATGCAATTAAAATTATCTTCAACCTTATTGTTTATGATTTGTTTGTTTGTATTTAAGCACAAAGCTAGACAATGGGCTATCTGTGCTCTGCCCACCACGGGTATCGAAACCCGCATTCTAGTGTTGTAAGTCTGCAGACATACCGCTGTGCCACTGGGAGGCTGTTGTTTATGAAAAAATAAATATATAAGGATCCAACAGAGTAACAAGATATAACTACCAGAATTGTGAATTTAAAAAGTAGTTGTTATTTTAGCGCAGATCTATCAAGTGGGCTGTCTACGCTCTGTCCACCATATGAAATTGAGCCACTGATTTTAGAGTTGTAAGTGCGAAAACTTTCTGCTGACCTAGGGGATGAATTTTAAGTTAAAGGGAAATTAAAATCAAGTGGATTCTGATTCAAAATTGTTGCATGCAGATAAGTTCGTTGTCAGAGATCGAGGAACTCTGGTAAAAAATATATGCAAAAATAACCTGACTGTAGTGAGTTCGCAAGTTTTTCATTATATGTTAATTTAAATCAAAAATCAACATTCGAGCCGAAGAAAAAGACAAAATGAATGAAAATATTAATATGGTTATGCAATTTAAAATCGTTTGTTAAAACTAAAGTTATTATGAAGGACAATTAACAAAATTGTCACATTCACTTGCAGATTGTTTACATTCTGAAAATTAAGTTTCAAAGTAGAAAATACTATACATATTTTGTCTCAAGGTTGAATTGAGAGAAGGAAAATTTCCGATATTTTCTCGGGAAGACTTTCTCAAGCCTTTTAACTCGGAGGCTTGGTGCATTCAGATTTTTGCTATTTCATTAACCATCAGCAGATATTATGGTATTATGGTTGTTGCGTCAGCAAAGTCACATGACTAGTGTGACGCCACGTTTCTAGAACTATCCTGTACCTTGGCGAATGCTCTAGGATTTACTAGATATAGGGT
>NW_013667137.1:7476-9011 GCF_000517525.1 Limulus polyphemus
GTTTTGTCGGAACGAAGTTACGGAAAGTTAATTAACAAACGGAGACGTAACATGGTCTACTGATGTCTGACAGAAAATAATCATGTATCCACAAAATGCAAGGTTCAGAATATTACCCAGAGAATTGAAATGAATTCTAACTACAAAAGAATAAAGCAAGCACTGGTTAATAAATTGAAAAAATCTATAATTAGAATCACAGTTACTAATTACTGGTTGGCTTTTATTTCCATAATTCATTTTATTAACTGCACTAACTGCTGGGGTGAAACGTGGCCTCTGAGATTACGAGACTTATACATCAGATTTGTGACGACACAATCGTAGTCTGACGAGAACAGTATTTAATTATATTGGTCATAAGACATAAGTATTTGGCTCATTATATTTTTAACAGCACATTTTTTATTATTTATCCAGTTCCTTAAGATTTTTCTAGAAGAAGAGTGTATAGTGATGTTGTAACCAGAGGTAAAATTTTCAACAAAAAAGTACCGTTACACTTATGCGAATACAAAAATAATTTTGTTCGTATGTGCAAGTTATAACAGAATTTACACAAAATAATACAACCATTATTTTGATGATTTTAAAGAAATATATATATATATATATATATATATATTAAATAACTAAATTTAAAATTTCATTATTATAAACTTATCTGAGATGTCGTTAGTTCCCTTACACCCCCCTCTCATTCCGTTGAATAATAAAAATATATTATAAGAGCCAATATCAGGGGTGGGGACCAATCACAGTACGTCAGCAAACAAAATGAGTCATAGAAATCACATAGCTAGGTAAGACTACCCGATTAGTTTAATAATGATTGACATTTCTCAGTGATCTTATTGCCACAAGAACTAATGTTGTTAGGTCATTTATTGGTTCATTTGAAGTTTATTTAATGATTGTTTAGAATATTTTGTGAGTCGTGGCGTGGCTTCTTTCTGATAGTAGGATAGAAGACATGCAGTTAGACAAAAAAATAAATCAAATATGCCACAATACTGAGTACGGGCATTAAAATAAATCCGGGTACCGAGTACGGACAAAAATTTATCCCTGCTAATCCCAGCTAACACACGTTTCTACAACGTTCCTGAATAATTGTGCATTGGTAAAATCCACAACATCATGTATTAAATATTGTGACAGCATTGTGCGACTGTTAGACATTAATGATGAATATATACACTGAGTGGTCACAAGTGAATAGACACCTAATTTTTCGTCATTTAACTGATTTATGCTAACTAATTTGTGTTCACAGAGCACTATATAAATGAAAATGGTCCGCACACTAATCATCTTGTGCTACAACATGCCAAGAAATCAAAGTTCTCTCGAATTGTCAGACTTTCTTAGAAGAAGGATAGTTGGTCAAGCAGATGGTGGAATAAGTCGACGAAATAAGCTTTCGACAGTCAACAGAATCGTTGTGCAGTTAAGGAAATACGGCAAGGAAACAACTGAGCGGCGTCCGGGTTGTCCTGGTCCATAGGAGAGGACAAAAAGAGTTGTCAAGAGGA
>NW_013667137.1:9871-10427 GCF_000517525.1 Limulus polyphemus
TGAGAAATTTCATTTTTTCTGAAAAGGTGGTGTCTATTTACTTGTTACCACGCTGTGTATATATAATCATGAAACAAGCAATTTATAAAAAATCCAATAGCAGTTTATATTGTTAGGTATCTGCTTATTTGTTAATTTCTCGGTATAAATTCTTCCCGAGGAACTTCAGTGATACAAGTCCTTTCTTAAATAAAACTAGTTTATTCTTTCTCAATACAACTTTGCAATACACTTAATTTCTGCAGTCACTTTAACTTACACATGAAATAATTCACAACGATTCACGCACTTTACTTACGGTCACTACTGCTCGTTTGACTCAATTATCTGTCTCTATACCTATCTATTTGCAATTATTTGCCGGGCTTATATACTAAAATAGATGGCATCTGGAAAAGTCTAGAGTTGCCAGGAACAGTCATGATCCTTGTAGAAACTCCAGCACGCATGCTTCCAGTGTTGCGTGACTTCTTCTGTCATATCACTGCCCCTTCTTAGTATTATTCGTCCCGATCAATAGCCACTTACATTAAACCAATAGATAATTAACAAGTAA
>NW_013667137.1:11427-13280 GCF_000517525.1 Limulus polyphemus
CTTTAATATTTATATCTGGTTCTACTTCACCATCATCAACTCCTTCAGTCACTTTGACTTCAGCTTGATGACACCTGGTTAGCTCAACCTCTCTTTTAACACTTAACGGAATTCGGCTTTTGTTGTTCTCCAATGTAATTTTATCAAAACTGATTACACACTTCCTCGGTAGTAAGTAGTCCAACCCTATTATGCATTGGTCTTCAATGTCAGCCAAGTATACTTTGTGTCTGTCCTTCATGCCCATGAGCTCAATAGTTACTCACACTGGTCCCCTCAACCTTGCATAATGTCCTGTCACACCACAGAGCTTTTTTATGGCTTCTGGTACTCCTTTGTGATCCAGCACCTTAATACTCACAAGGGTTTCCTGTGATGCAGAATTTATGACAAAGTTGCACTTTTGGCCATCCAGCTTCCCTGTCACGTAGACACTATATGTGGTTGGAATTTTACACCTAGCTGATGGGATTTTCACGATGGGGATTGGTGAGTATACCTCAACACCAACCACTGCTGGTTTCCCAGAGACTGACTTATTGGTAGTATTCTTCTTACACTGGCTCCTCATATGTCTTTGCTCTCCACAGTTCCAACAACCTTTCTGGGTAGCAGCCTTTCCTGCTGTGGCATCTTCCCTGTGTTGAAGTTTCCAGCATTGAGCTCTCTTGTGTCCAGGTTTATTACAGTGCCAGCAAAGTCCCTCCAACTTCTCTGAAAACTGCCCTTTTCTGTCCTTGAATCCTGATGACTGTACCAACCTTGGTACCTCTATGCTGGACTTAACATGGGATTCGAATTCAAGAGCTCTGGCCATTGCATCCTGCATAGTAGAGAGGTGTGCTTGCTTTACTTATATCTTCAGTTGTGGACTGTCCAAGGCATCTACGAACTGATCCCTCAGCAACAACTTGAGGAGATCAGGTGGTGCAATTGGGTAGGCCTTGTGTGCCATACTTTCCAAATCCCGTGCCAGCTCTTGCAGGCTCTCCCCTCTCGTCCTAAACCTAGCCCTGTAGACTTCTAACTGATTTTGAGTTCCATACCTGAGTTCTAGAGCAGCTACCAGTGCTCTATAGTTGTGCCTGTCATCTGCTGACAATTATACAAGTATTTCCAGTGGTTGTCCCTTCAGGCTCGTTGCCAAGTACACTGTTTTCTGCTCCTCTGTCCATCCATTCATCTCTGCCATGAGCTCATATTGTTCTCTATATGCTTCCAATGGTGTCTTCCCATCGAAATCCTCTGGCTTCCTTCTTACTAGATCACCCTTATTGTTGACAAACATGTCTGGAATGTGACTTCTGGCTGGACTGAAGATGTATGCATTAGAGTTTAGCTGCGGGGTCTGTAAGGGGCTTCCTATTGTCTGGGGCTGACTAGGTCCATGGCTAATATATCCTCATTGTGTACAAGACAATAAATCGTCCTTTAATGTATTTAATTCACTTTGAAATTTACTCATCTTTTCCATTTGTGTATAGTGGCTTTCTCTCAACTGTTGGAGACTTTCTTCTTTTTTTATTTTCTTTCTCGTCCAACAACTGCTGTAATCTCTCTTCTTTTTTTTTCTTTTTCCTCCAACAACTGCTGGAATCTCTTTTCTTGTTTCCATTCTCTTTCCTCCAACAACTGCTGTAATCTCTCTTCTTGTTTTTTCTTTTTCCTCCAACAACTGCTGTAATCTCTATTCTTGTTTTTTCTTTTTCCTCCAACAACTGCTGTAATCTCTCTTCTTGTTTCTTTTCTCGTTCTTCTTGTTTCTTTTCTCGTTCTTCTTGTTTCTTTTTTCGTTCTTCTTGTGTCTTTTCTTTTTCCTCCAACAACTGTTGTAATCTATTTTCTTGTTTCCT
>NW_013667137.1:14025-16708 GCF_000517525.1 Limulus polyphemus
TGTAATCTCTCTTCTTGTTTTTTCTTTTTCCTCCAACAACTGTTGTAATCTCTTTTCTTGTTTTTTCTTTTTCCTCCAACAACTGTTGTAATCTCTTTTTTGTTTCCTTTCTTTTTTCTTCAACAACTGCTCTAATCTCTCTTCTTGTTTTTTCTCGTTCTTCTTGTTTCATTTGCTGTTCTTGTATTACTGCCATCAAATCTGCTAAGCTGTAGTTTGATTTGCCACCTCTCGTTTCCATCTTCTTCTTCTTTTTTTCCATTCCACTTCTGATACCAATTTGTTGCGTATCTGCTTGTTTGTTAATTTCCCATAGAAATTCTTTCCGAGAAACTTCAGCGATACAAGTCCTTCCTTAATTAAAACTAGTTTATTCTTTCTCGATACAACTTTATAATACACAGAATTTCCACAGTCAATACGTTTGCAATCTCGATAACAAAACACACACTTTATATTACCGTCACTGCCGCTCGCTTGACTCAGTTATCTGTCTCTATATCTATCTATCTGCAATCAATTGCCTGGCTTACATATCAAAAAAGAGGGTGCTTGGAAAAGACTAGAGTTGCCAGGAACAGTCGTGATCCTTCAAGAAACATTATTTTATGTTTCTTTTTTTTAGGAAAATGTTTTCATAACGTTGCAGCAGCTTTATATGTACAACTTTTATTCAAACACAAGTTGTAGCCTAAATAAGATGTTTAAACTTCCTCCTGTGCAAGTACTTGTTATTTCAATTAGTTAATACTTGAATATATCATTTATCTTTGATTTTACTATTCATACTGGGTTGCCAACTTATCAATGTTCTTGGCGAGTAAATGACCTGTTTTCTATACGTATTTTCGTAAGAAATACATAACAGTACTTTACAGTAATACATTCAGGAAGATACAAAATATATTATGTTCTAATTAAAATAAAAAATTTGATCATTACATTTTATGGTTACATTGATCATGGTATTTTTCAAACTTAAATAATATTGTTACGTCTCTGTTCGTTAGTTAATTTTCCGTAAAAATTCTTTCCTAAGAAACTTTAGCGACACAAGTCCTTTCTTAAATAAAACTAGTTTATTCTTTCTCAATACAACTTTGAAATTCACTTAATTTTCATGGTCACGCTATAAGTTAAACAAACGCTATATTCACAACGAACGACTCACGCGTTCGACCCAACAGTCCGTCTCTATCTCTGTCTGCAATTCAACTACATTGATGCTGTCACTTCTTGGTGTTCTTATATATACAAGAATACCACAAATCTAGTAAGCACTCGAGGATTCACGAGCCTTCGAGAATATGACGTCACGTGACCCTCGCTGTCGTAACAATATATTGTAGGAAACCAAATGGTACAATGAGCATCGGGTCCGGCATGGCCAGGTGGTTAGGGCGCTCGACTCGCAATCTGAGGGTCGCGGGTTCGAATCCCCGTTCCACTAAACATGCTCGCCCTTTCAGCCGTGGGGGCGTTATAATGTGACGGTCAATCCCACTATTCATTGGTAAAAGAGTAGCCCAAGAGTTGGCGGTGGGTGGTGATGACTAGCTGCCTTCCCTCTAGTCTTACACTGCTAAATTAGGGACGGCTAGCGCAGATAGCCCTCGTGTAGCTTTGCTCGAAATTCAAATACAAAAACAAACAAACAATGAGCACCAGCTCCATCGGGCGAAAGTGATATTTTAAATTTCAACGGCTTCACTTATTATCTAGTAATGGTATTTTTACAGACTTTTGAAGGTGTGTAACTATTGTTTTTTTCACTTGATTTATTACGAAAAGAATTTAGCTCAATACCTGTATTACAGTTGTTTTAGATTTTTTATTTTCATTTTCTGTAGTTTTCAACTCCTAATTTTAAAGCTTTACCCAATTATTCGATGTTTTTAGATTGTTGTCCTCCAACTTAGGATGTAAAATTTTAGCTCAGATTAAATGCAAGTGTGTATTCATAAGTTTTCTCCTCTTAAAGGTTTTTAATATATATTTTTGAAATTTACCAGAAATTTGACATGAATAAACTTAAAAAATATTATGGTGGTGTTTTGATTTGAGAATATTTGTTGAATTATCGAATCAATTTACTTAAGCAAAAAAATCAAATTTTTTGCATGATATTTTATTAGTACTACAAGTATAAGTTATAGACGTAGTGTAATACTAATACTGATAGTGTGAATAAAGTTCTTAAGTGATTTCTAAATTTTATAGAATCAATGAATCATATATTGTGATTAAAAACATAGCAGACTCGATCAAATTGTCTTTGGTGTACTTCTTTATTTATTTGCTTTTACGGCATTGGTTATGATCTAAACTTTTTAAAACTTTACCACTCCATGTAGATTCCTATACGTGGTAAGGGGATCTTCCAGGGAAGGTTCTGTATTTTTAGTTTACATCCTCTGGGATCTGAACATTCACTTACGTGTTTGCCATGCGTGGCAACCCCTGAAGGGGAGGAGAGGATCATGGTGGTTGAGTGGTGTGTGGGGCACTGCAACACGTCACTTTGGCCTTGAATTCCTGTAGAGGGTGTCCTCTCCAGGGTCAGTCGACTGGTCCTATTGGGCTAAGGAATACTGTTGCGTCATCGAGATCACGTGACAATTCTCACGCCCTCTTGTTTCTAGAACTATCCCGTATCTTGGCGAATGCTCTAGTAATTACTAGA